>NC_041218.1:101379169-101410796 GCF_002837175.3 Physeter macrocephalus | reverse complement strand
AAAAAAAAAAAAAAAAAAAAAAAAAAAAAAAAATCTTCCCTCATCATCCACTATGGTTACTGGAATATCCTGAAATACAGTCTATATCAGATAGAGAGGAAAGATGCCTGATCCTTTTTCTCTATTAGTTTTTTCAGGCTTGATGACCTCCAAAGGTATTCAGTGGGATACCCTTTTATTTTATATTATTATGCATTCATGGATTTTTATATACTTGATATGTTTTAGTCATTGTCCTTTTAATTGCTCAAATTATCTCATTTTGAGGATGTTTTAGCCTGGGTTCTCCAGAGAAACAGAATCAATAGGATATTATATATTTATGTGTATGTATTACAATGCAAATGTAAATTATACATATATATATTTACTTTAAGGAATGGACTCACACATTTATGGAAGCTGAGAAGTCCAAGAACTGTAGTCCAGCTGGAGACCCAGGAGAGTCAATGGCATAGTTCTAGTCTGAGTCTAGCCACTTGTGACCCAGAAGAGCAGATGGCCCAAGTCTCAGACCTGAGCCCAAAGTCAGAAGATCACTGTCTCAGCTTGAAAACAGTCAGGAAGAGAGAAAGAATTCTTTTTAACTCAGCTTTTTATTCTATTCGGGTCTTGTAAAGTTTGGATGAGCCTCACTCACACTGGGGAGGAAAATCGGCTTTATTCATTTTACTTATTCAAATGCTAATCTCATAGAAACACCCTCATAGACACACTCAGAATAATGTTTGACCAAATGTCTGAGCATCCTGTGTTCCAATCAAACTGACACATAAAATTAAATTTCACAGGGCATATGAGAGCCCCTTCAAGCTGATTCCTTTGTTGTTTGTTCCTTGTAAGCTGGATAGCTCCCCAGTTTTCTACCACAAAAGATGTCCCAGGATCAGTTGTACCAGTTTGAATCTGTCCTTCCTAGATCCTGAAATTAGTCACTTCTATTATTATAGACTTGCACAAAATAGACTCAATGGTTCCTTCCCCTTCATCATTTCTAAACATAGGAATTTGTGTTCTCCCTTTTATAAAAACTTCAGCTAAGTATTATTTTATTTTGCTGATTTTTTTACAAATCCCTACATTTAGTATTTTTCAACTTTTTATGGTTATTTTCTTCTTTATTTTGTTTATTACTTTTTATTAGATTTTTGAATTGAACATTTTCATTCTTATCAATATAGGCATTTTAATGCAATGAATTTTCCTCTTAGCACTGCTTTAGCTGTTTCTGATAGATATTGATTTGTCTTTTTTTAATATGCATATTCTCTAGAAATTCTGCAGTTTCATTCTATTCATTGTATTCTCTCTTTGACCCACAAGTTTTTAATAGAGAGTTTTTAATTTCCAAGTAAAGGGAACATTGTGTGTGTGTGTGTGTGTGTATGTGTGTGTGTGTGTGTGTGTGTGTGTGTGTGTTATTGATTTCTATTTATCTTAGTTCCGGTTTCCTCTGAAGCAGACTCTGAAACAAGGGATTTAGGTGGAAAGTTATATATTGGGGAGGTGATCCCAGGAAGCACAATGAAGGACTGAGGAGGTGGCACAGGATGAGTATGTCACTATTCCAAGCAATGAGGCTCCATTCCACTGGGCACCCTATGCAAGACTCAGGAGAACATGCTTCAGAGTGGCCACTTGTCCCCTCCTGTCATGGGGTTGAGGAAACTGGGATATTAATTCATCACTTGTTAGCCCCTCAATGGTTGAAGGTTCCTCCCAACTTGCAGCCTGCCCTGCCTGCTGGCAGAGGAATCTCTCTCCTTCAGTGAAGGCTTCAAGAAGAAAGATGAGGAAAACCTGAGGCACATGGGAAACCTGTCTGCTGGTGACCGCCTGTGCAGGCCAGGGTGGTATGGGTGAGAGTATCCACAGTATGTGCTACCCACGTTTTAGATTTTAGTAAATATCTGTTAGACCTACCTTATTAATTAAGGTAAGACATAATTTTTGTGTCTCTTCTTTATACTCATTTAAAATATTTCTTTGATTCATGTTATCTTTCTAAGATTAAGAGAAGTGTGTTAAGTTAAAATTTCCTATTATTAGTATCTCCTGTTTCATTCTACTTATTTCACTTGAAATCTCTACTTTTATTATTTCTTTAACATTTATTTATTTATTTATTTGGCCCCACTGTGAAGGGGTATCTTAGTTCCCCAACCAGGGATCAAACCCCTGCCCCCTGCATCAGAATTGTGGAGTCTTAACCACTGGACCGCCAGGGCAGTCCCTGAAATCTCTACTTTTTACTCTTTATTAGGTTGATCTTAAAAACTTCCATCTTCATTGTGAATTATACTCTTTAGAATGAATAGTTTCATTTATTTTCTCTTCTTTTTTGCACTTTTCTTTTGTAGTAATTATAGATTCACTGGCAGTTGAAAAGATACTACAGAGGAACCCCACATACCCTTCACCAAGTTTTCTCCATAGTAACTCTAGTACACTGTTGACCTCAGGAATTTGACATCAATACAATGTGTGTATGTGGTTGGTCCTAGGTCATTTTGTCACATGTGTAGATTTATGTAACCACTACCCCAATTGAGACACAGAATTATTCTGTCACCACAAAGATCTGTCTCCTGCTATCTCTTTAGAGTCACACCCACCCGCTCCCTGCAACCATCCCTAACCCATGGCAACCACTGGTCCCTCATCCTTCTAATTTTACACTTTAAGAGTGTTATATATGTGGAATCACATGCTATACATCCTTTTGAGAATTTTTTTTCCACTCAGCAAAATGCCCTTGAGATCTAGTAAAATTATTGTATATATTAATGATACATTTGTTTTTGTAGCTGAGTTGTATTAAGCAGTTTATATCTACTGCAGTTCGTTTAACTGTTCACAGAATTGTCCCCTCTTATCCACGGGTGATGTGTACCATGACCCCCAGCAGATGCCTAAAACCATGAATAGTCCCAACCCTAAATATACTATGGGTTTTTCTATACATATATATCTGTGATAAAGTTTAATTTATAAATTAGGCACAGTAAGAGATTAACAATAATAACTAATAATCAAATAGAACAATTATAAAAATATACTATAATAAAAGTTGTGTGAATGTGGTTTCTCTTGCTCAGAATATCTTATTGTACAAATTGATGCTTTTTCCATCTTAACCAATCACTTATTCACTGTGGCTGAAATTCTTGTAGCTTGAGGTGTGACTACAAGTGCCACTAACCATAATTTCATTTCCCTTCTTCACAATTTCATAGAAAATTTGTTCTTACAGTACATCTTAGCAATCTCAGCATACAGATTGTTTTTTCTTGTTAAGTCGACAACTTTCAGCTTTTCACTTAAAGGAAGCACTTTACAACTTCTCTTTGGCATATTTGAATTGCCAGTATCACAACTCTTGCAGTTTGGAGCCATTACTAAGGAAAATAAGGGTCACTTGAACACTAGCACCACGATGCCGATTTATGTTCTCCGTGGGTTAGAGCTTAACAGCGTGAGATTTCATCACACTACTCAGAATGGCGTGCAATTTAAATCTTATGAATTGTTTATTTCTGGAATTTTTCATTTAATATTTTTGGACAGCAGTTGACCACAGATAACTGAAACCATGAAAAGTGAAACCGTAAATAAGGGAGGACTACTGTATTGAAAAACATGTTGGTTCTTTCCTGTCTTGAATATTACAAATTAATGGTCATACAGGTTTCTACATGGGCTTAAGTTTTCATTTCTCTGGGTTAAACACCCAGGAGTGTACTTTGCTGTGTCATATGTAAGTGTATGTTTAGTTTTGTAAGAAAATGCCAGACTATTTTCCAGGGTAGCTGTGTCATTTTACATTCCTACCAGAGAATCAGACATACAGATTCCAGACATCCTTGCCATACTTGGTATTGTTGACATTTTTTTAGTGCAGGTGTTCTGATAGCTATGCAATATCTCACCATAGTATTAATTTGTATTTCCCTAATAGCTACTGACCTTGAACATCTTTTCATGTGCTTATTTAAATTCATATATTCTCTCTGTGAAATACTTGTTCATGTATTTTGCACATGTTCTAATCTGATTTTTTAAAATTTACTGTTGAAATTTGTGGGGTTATTATATATTCAAGATATGAGACCTTGTCAGGCATACAAGTTGCAGATATTTTCTCCCTATCTATAGCTTGTCTTTTAAAAAAATAAACTTCAATTTTTAGAACAGTTTTAGATTTACAGAAAAGTTATGAAGATAATACAGAAACTTTCTAGGTACTCATACATACTTTTTCTTATTATTAACATCTATGTTAGTACATTTGTCACAATTAAACGAAATGATACTAATACATCATTACTAATTGAAGTCTATACTATATTCAGGTTTCCTCAAGTTTTATTTTTTTAAGATTTATTTATTTATTTGGCTGCACTGGGTTTTCTTTGCTGCACGTGGGCTTTCTCTAGCTGCAGTGAGCAGGGCTACTCTTCTTTGTGGTGCACAGGCTTCTCATTGTGGTGGTTTCTCTTGTTGTGGAGCAGGGGCTCTAGGCACGTGAGCTTCAGTAGTTGTGGCACACAGGCATAGTTGCTCCACAGCATGTGGGATCTTCCCGGACCAGGGATCGAACCTGTGTCCCCTGCACTGGCAGGTGGATTCTTAACTACTGTGCCACCAGGGAAGTCCCCAGGTTTCCTCAAGTTTTTACCAAACTTTTTTTTTTTCTGTTGCAAGATCCCATCCATGACCCACATTTAGTCATCATATCTCCTTAGGCTCCTCTTGGCTGTGACAGTTTCTCAGACTTACCTTGTTTTGATGATCTTTTGATGACAGTTTTAAGGAGTTCTGCCCTAGTGTTTTATAGAATATTTTTCTGTTGTGATTTGTCATATTTTTCTCATGGTTAGACTGGAGATATGGTTTTTTGCAAGGAAGATCATAGAAATAAAGTGCCATTTTTATTACATCATCTCAAGGAACGGCAGTGCAATTCTGACCTTAACCACAGGAAGTCAGGTAATACTTCATTGGTTAAGGGCACAGTGTCCACAAGACTCCCTCACTTCAGACACTACCTTAAGCTCTAGGGCCACCAGGCCACCCTTTCTTCTGACCAGCTGGCTACAAATTTGAGGGTACACACTATTATTTGCTAGAATGATTCACAAAACTCAGACACTGTACTTGCTATCACAGTTGTATTACAAAGGCATAAAATCAGGATCAGTGAAAAGAAGAGACCCACTTGTTGGCCTCTTGTGGCATCCCAAATGTGAAGTTTCCATGTCTTTAGGACACATCCCCCTCCAGGCACATTGACGTGTTTCACCAACCAGGAAGTTTAACTGAGCTGGTTCCAGGGTCTTTATGGAGCTTTTATGACAAAAGCATAATTGATTGAATAATTAACCACCAGATCGAACTCAGTCTCCAGCTCCCCGTCCATCCGCAGAGGTCAGGTTGATATTACAGGGCTCAAAGCTTATACCCTCTAATCTCAGGGTTGGAGTTTCTAACTCAACTTGACCAGCCCCCATCCTGAATTTCTTTAGGGACCCATTGTGTCATCTCATCAACATAAACTCAGCTGTGGCCCCAGGAGCCCACCACGAATGACAAGACACTTTTATCACTCTGGAATGTCCAAGGGTTTGGAGGATCCTCCCAGAAACCATGAACACAGACCAGCCAAATTCTTTGTTATACAATAGGTACATACTAACATGATTCATCACTGTTGATGCTGGCCGTGATTCCCTGGCTGAGGTGTGTTTGTTAGATTTCCCCACCCAAAATTACTCATTTTTCCTCTGTTTTGTACTGTAGTTTTTGGAGGATGTCAGCATACACAGTCTACACTTAAGCGGTGGAGAGTGATGCTCCTAAAACTTGTGGAATATTGACATGTGTTATTTGTAATTCTTCTGCATGGGATTTTTGTCTCTTCTACATTTTATTTATTTATTCAATCATTTATTATATCAGTATGAACTCATGGTTATTTATTTTATACTTTGGGTTATAATCCAACGCTACTTTGCTTATTTTGTGGTCAAATAGTTTCAGTTTTGGCCATTGGGGCTCTTTCAGTTGGCTCCTGTGTCCATTTGAGATCCTCTTATCATTGTGGTATGTGTGTGTGTGTGTGTGTGTGTGTGTGTGTGTGTGTGTGTGTGTGTGTGAAAACTTCCTTTTCTAGAAATACAAGATGCTTCAGGCTCATCTTGTATGTTTCCTGTCTCTGCCCTAGAATCAGCCATTCTCCAAGGAGCCCTGGTACGTTTTGCTGGAGAATGGGATTAGAAACCAAGATCTGGGTGCCAGATGTGCTAGCTGCTACTGGAGTGTCCTTGCTTCTAGGCCCTCTTGGCTGATGGAGCAAGGAAATATATGTGTGTATGCTAATCTGTTAATATACATATATATCTAAATATTACTGTATAAGAACATCTGTGTCTATATTAAGCTAAATATGAGTTCACACTGATGTATCCAACTCTAATTCATTAACCCATAGACCTTTCTAGCCTCCTTCCTTTGCTAATGCATAACTTTCCACGCCAGTAGTGAAAAACATGCTTTCTCTCGCCACCCACCATCCATCTACCTAGTTGTTCAATTCCAGTGTGTGTGTATAGAAGAAGTATGTGTTATCGAAACTGCTAGCCAGTACCCCCATGGGGTAAAAATATATAACTAGAGCACAGTGATACTGTACAATATCTTCGGCATCAAGTTTAATAATCTCCACTCATTTCTAAAGTCACGTAGGCCAGCACCTTCCCCAGCCCCTCCTGTGAGGTTGTTTCACACACTCATGATAGAGTTAGGTTGTTCTGTCACAGTCGGCGTTCATCTTAAAAGCCACTGATCTTCTAAAGGATTTTAAATTTACATATAGTAAGGTTTACTCCGTGTTATAATATCATGTGTGTTTTGACAAATGAATTGCGTCATGCATTCACAATTACAGTATCATATAGAGCATTGTGATCTGAAAATCTTGGAATCTCCTGCACTCCACCTATTTACCCACCACAACTTTCTTTCAACTCCTGGAAACCTCTGATCACTTACCATGGCTATAGTTTTGTCTTTCACAGAACGTCCTATCATGGGAATCATACAATATGTAGCCTTTTCAGACTGACTTTTCTTCATGTAGCAATATGTATTTAAAGCTCATCTATGTTTTTTCATGGCTTGATAGATTTTCTAATCACCCCAAAATAGCCCGTGGTATAGATATAGTGCAGTTTCTTTGTCTATTCACCTATTGAAGGACATCTAGGTTGCTTTGGGTGATTTGAACAAAATTGCTGTAAACAGTCAAGATTCAGGTAGTTGTATTGACTTAAGTTTTAAAAAAGTTGAGTGAGTACTTACAAGCCCAATTCCTGGAGCTGATGGTAAGACTGTGTTTAGATCTGTAAGAAAGTGCAACACAGTCTTCCAAAGTGCTTTACCACATTGAAAATTGTGTGCCTCTGGCCTTCCTGGTTTCTCAAGAGAAATTTGGTGTCATTCTAATAGCAAATGTTAAGTTGTTGTTTCTTGCTTCTTTCAAGATTTTTTCTTTGCCTTTCGTTTTCAGAAGATTATGATGTATCTTGCTGGGGATTTCTTGAATTTATCCTGCTTGGGGTTTTTTCATCTTTCTGGATACATAGATTTCTATCTTTTGCCAAACATGGAATTTCCATCTATAATTTCTTCAAATAGTATTTCAGTCCCATCCCCTCCACCTCTCTTTTTGGGACTTTGATGACACAAATGTCAGATATTTTGTCACCTTCTCACAGGTACTGGAGACTGTTCACTTTTTAAAAAAATCATTTTCTCTCTGCTGTTCAGAATGGGTAGCTTCTACCGTTGTATTTTAAATTCACTATTTTTTCTCTGTCCTCCCTATTCCACTAACCCCATCTGTTGAGTTGTTTATTTTGGTTATTACATTTTTCAGTTCTAAAATTTCCATTTGATTCTTTTTTATATCTCTTATTTACTAGCTGAGACATTCCATCTCTTTGGTGACATTTGTTTATTTTTTTCCTTCATTTCAAGTATATTTGTAATTGCTCATTGAGGCATTTTTATTATGGGCATTTTAAAATCCTTGTCAGATACTTTTAACACCTTTGACATCTTGGTTTTGGTGTCTGTTGATATCTCTTTTGCTTCAAATTGTGATTTTCTTGGGTTTTGGTAAGATTAGTGATTCTCAGTTGAAACCTGAGCACTTGGGTATTAGGTTCTGAGGATCTTGATCTTAGTTACATCTTTTGTCATAGCAGGTCTCCCTGACACCATTCCTATGAATGAAGAAGATTATTGACTCTGGGATACCCTTTGGGGCAGGGGTTCAGGTCTCCCATGGGACCTCTTTGACTTTCTAAGAAGAAGGACTCTTCACAGCTCATAACTTGGGGTGAGGCTCTGGCTCCCCAGTGGCCCTGTGCTGATACAACCCTGACCAGGAGAGATGGGATGTGTTCTTACTGCTCCCCGTGTAGGCTCCTCCAACACCGTGGGTGGCATGGATAAAGTCCTGATTACCACCAAGCATCCTCTGACACCACCCCGGCAGGAAGGGTAGGAGTCGGTGGGAGTGGAAGTCCAGTCTCTCCCTGTGGTTCTCACTGACTGTTGAGAGGTGAGGGACATTGTTATGCTGGGGGGGATGGTATTAGGGACCTGGCTTCCACTCTCCCTCCTCTGACACCACCCAGTTGGGAGTCGATGCCTCCTTGCATGTAGAGTCCCCCCCTGGGACTGCAGTTTCTTTTCTGTGGAGTTTGACTGGAATAGAGCATTATCATCTAAAATTTTGTCTTGCTAGGCTGACTCTCTCTTTGTCTTTTGTAAAGAGCAAGCCGGTTATTGTGTGTCTTGGAATTTCTCAGTTGGCATCTTCTCCAGCAATGATCTAGGACATGGGAGGCAGAAAGGAAACCCAGGCACGTCCCTGATGTGTTGTTCCTAGGAGCATTCCTGCTGGTCTACCTTGTCTCCACCCTTCAGAGTCTTCTCATGCTTCTTGTGTATATAGTGTCCAGTGGCTTTTACCTGTGCTTTGCAGGAGGAATAGGGAAAAGTTTTCTCCATCTTTCTAGGGGCAGAAGCACCTGTTGTAATATAATTTTCTGATTAGATTTACTATGTGTACAAAGTCTTTTTATTGTATGGATTTCTGTCTCTTTCTCTTTTTTTTTAGTTCTTGGCATCCATTTCTTTGCATATTTCAGAAGAATTACATGGCAGATTTTTTTTTCACATTCCATACAATTAATTGGCTTCTTCCTGCTGGTTTCTATTCCTGAGGGCTTTCTCTAATCAGAGGACATGCTTGGCCCAATCAAAGAAGGCTAGAGGCACTGCTGTACAAATGCCCTGGAGAGCAGCCCTCAACATAGAAGGTGTGGAAGTATATGGATACATCCCCCAGCTGCCTTACCATTTTTGTAGGTCAGTTCTGAGGTGTGATCTACATAATCTACCAAAGGTGCCAATTGCATTGAGTCCAAATTGCCTGCAGCATTTACATACTAGTCAATACTCCTCATGTTGGTGTCTTTCCCTTCCCTGTATTACTTCCTCACTCCCATATTGGGTCTTAGGATCTCCTCCTCTCAAACTATGCACTCTCCAATCTTATCTCAAGGTGGTCTGTTTCTGGGGCAACCCATGCTAAGGCATGTATCCCTCTAAATCAATGAATTTATGAAATTCTTAGTGCTTTCTTTTTGGTATTCTCACTCTCTCTCTCTCTCTCTTTTTTTTTTTCTTTTTTTGGCCATGCTGTTTGGGATCTTACTTCCCTGGCCAGAGATTGAACCCAGGCCACAGCAGTGAAAGCACCGAATCCTAACCACTGGACCACCACCAGGGAATTCCCCTCTATTGTGCATTCTTTATTGCTTTTCTACTGTGAGTGATAGTGGACTTAGATACTGAAGTTACCTTTATTCACTTTTCTCCTCTGATTCTGGTTCCTTTTAATTTAGGTAATATTGTTGAGTTAGCCAATGAGTCTACTCTTTTTTTTAATATTAAAAATTTTTATTTATTTATTTAGCCTGTTTCGGGTCTTAGTTGCAGCACATGAGCTCTTTGTTGCCATGCTCAGGCTTCTCTCTAGTTGTGGCACATGGGCTCCAGAGAGCATGGGCTCTGTAGTTTGCAGCACATGGCCTCTCTAGTTGAGGCGTGCAGGCTCAGTAGTTGTGGTGCACGGGCTTAATTGTCCTTCAGCATGTGGGATCTTAGCTCCCCAACCATGGATCGAACCCATGTCCCCTGCATTGGGAGGTGGATTCTTAACGACTGGACCAACAAGGAAGTCCTGAGTCTACTCTCCTTTCAGCCTATTCTCCCCATTTTCCTTTCATTTTTGTTAATTGTATTTGTTTGCATTGTCAATGCATCCAATCTTATATAATATTGTCTACCCATTTCCAGAGGTTTTAGTCTCAGTTCTACAAATAAATATACTCAATCCTCACCCTAGACCTTATTGTAAGTTTCTTCAATTTTTTTTCTTTTTTTTTATTCTGAAGCTAGTTCTCTAACAGGTTTCATAAGAAGGTCTCATGGGAAAAGTGGTCCCTTGGTTCCTTCCATTTTTGGACTCATTACTTGTCAACTTTAATAATTAAAACATTTTTGCCATATGTTAAAATTCATGGCTTAAATTTCATATCCTTTAACATGTTTAAGATATCCATGTGATTTCTGCTATAAAATATTGCTGTACAGGAGTCTGATGCTAGTATTATCTTTATTAACCTTATGGTAGGGTGACCTTATAGTTTATTGTCCAAATTAGGGAACTTAAAAAACAGTGCCAGAGGTTGCTGTTAGTTATAACAATGGGACAACAGATTATTTTTTCATGGAAAGAATATGTATAGATTCCAAAATGTTTACTAGGCCTTCTCTCCATGTTGACTATATTGGATCAAATTTTTTAGGTACATAATGTACCCTTAAAATATGGATCAACTTGTATCTACAAATCTTTTGTATCAGGAAAATTTCCTTGAATTATAGTTTTAAATATTTGTTCTGTCCCATTGTTTTGTTTTACTTCATTGGGGCCATCAGTTGGATGTGTGTTGGATGTTCCTTGTCTGAGGCCACATGCCCGCCAGCACTGTGGGGAGGTCACAGGGTAATGCAGCACCTGGACTTCAGGGCCCAACTGGTCTCACTTGGTCCATCTCCCTCTCTGTCTCTCTCTTGTATCTCTATGTTTCTCTCTATCTACCTTCCTTTCTCCCTCCTTCTCCCCTAATTTCCTTTCTCTGCCTCTGTCTTTTTCTCTCTCTGTTTCTTTCTCTCTCTCTGTCCTCTCTCTGTCTCTCTCTGTGTCTCTGTCTTCATCTCCTCAGTTGAGTGCTGAGATTACACATCCATGGGAATCTTAGCAGACATTCTCAGGTTTCTGAGGTTATGCAAGTGAATGTACATATATCTTTTATCTGCTCTGTGCTCAACCTTCTAAAAGGCAACAAGACTCTCCTGGGCCAGACGAGCTATCAGATTTGACTGTATTTAAAAGTCATTACCTCGTGATTCTTGGAAAAAAGGTGTGTTGTGTTTCTGCCTTGAAATTCTAAAGAGAGAGCCAAACAACCCACTGGCCCTGATAATTTACACGCCTTTGGATGCATAATAAAATTATATTCATGATAATGGAATTAGTACCTATACTGACATTTTAGAAAAATATCAAAATTCATTTCCACCTTGGGCAAAATTCTACAATAATTTGGCATGACAAAAGTAATGTTTTATTGATATAAATAAAGGAGTGAATAAATAACATGATTAATGGTCCATTCTCCATTGTCTTGTTATTGTTAACTGAGTAAATAGGATTTCTGACTGTTTTCAAACTGGTACAAACACTGAATTGCCCCAGACTTTAAGATTCAACACCAAGTGCCTGAGGTAGCTATTCCAGCCTGCCGGTGGGTATGGCATGTGGTAAAAATGTTGAGGAAATTGAGAGTAATGGGTAGCTGTGAATTAGGAGACACTGTTATGCATTTGGAAAGAGGGAGAAACCAAACCAAGGAAGAGTTTGCAGAATGGTGAGGAGCTCTCCAGGGAAAAAATAAATGCATTGGATTCGGTTGGAATTGTCTGAGGACATAAGATGGGAATCAACCATAGGAAAATATGCATTGTAAAAAAAAAAAAAAACTGGCAGAGGAAAGGAAACAACAGCAACAACAATAACCACAGGAGTAGAACTTGACATTATTCTCAATACTCATTGAAAAAGAAATAATGATGAAAGTCAAGTCTTCCTGGGGACAAACAGGGACAACAAAATAGCACAATGAACTATTGTCCACCAGGTGTTACAGGGTATAGAGTAGCACATGAACATATAGAAATATACAGTTGGAGAAAATCAAAACTAGAGCTGACCCAGGTTCATCACTGAACACTGTCTGCCTAAGACCTCAAGGGCATTACTCAAAAAGAACAGGAGACATGGCATCAATACATGGGATTTGCCAGTGACACAAACCTAAGAGAGTCCCTGAGAGGCCATGTGAGGAAGCCCAGAGACCCAGCAAGCTGACACCATCCATGAGGCCAAGAGCAGGAAGGGCAGGACACCTGGGCTTTATAAGTGGGACTCCTCAGAGGGGCATCCACCGCCCACTCCTAGGGTCTGATCCTGAACAAATTTCTTAACCTCACTCTGCTGTAGTCTCCACACCTGTAAAAGGAGACAAGGCCACCTCCTGGAAGCTTTTTGTGAGAAATAGATAATCTAACACACAATGTCCCTAGGGGAGTTTCAGACCTATGCATGCTGCATGGTAGCTATTAATAAATTAACTAGGACAGATAGGTAGCAGGGTAAAAAATTTTAACTCCACTAAAATTCAGACGTACAGAGAAAATGTGCCAGCTTTCTTTGCATTAGAACTTTTAGTGTTTCTTTGGAGCCCCCACCCAATGGTTATCGGAAGAATAAAATTAAATGTCTGCTCCAGTTTGACTCAATCCAAGCTATGGTTTAAATAGAAGATTTTAAAATATTCGGCCTGTCATTTCAGTAATAAATGATCAATTTCCTCAAAGTAGAATACATTTTAAGTACCTTTAATGAACTTAAGAAGGTGGGTAGGAATAAAACTGTATTAGAAGAAAGAAATGACACCGTATACTAGTAACTCAATTTCACAGGAAAAGAAGAAGCAAACCAGAAATGATAGATGAGGTTAATATAACAAACTCCTTAAAAATATACTTTCTATCTTTTCATCTCTTATTTCTTTAAAAATCCATAAGGTTACATAAAGTGAGAATTATAATATATTGTTGGGTTTATAACATATATAAATGTAATAGGAATAATAATTGTATCACAAAATGAAGGCAGGACTTTCACCTCACCTTGCCGGCTCCTCAACCTCTGGGAGGAACATGGCTGTGTAGCTGACAGAGTCTTGGTGCTCCGGCCAGGTGTCAGGCCTGAGCCTCTGAGGTGGGAGACCCGAGTTCAGGACATTGGACCACCAGAGACCTCCTGGTCCCACATAATATCAATCGGCAAGAGCTCTCCCAGAGATTTCCATCTCAATGCTAAGGCCCAGCTCAACCCAATGGCCAGCAAGCTCCAGTGCTGGACGCCCCATGCCAAACAACTAGCAAGACAGGAACACAACGCCACCCATTAGGAGAGAGGCTGCCTAAAATCATACTAAGTTCACAGATAAGCCGAAACACACCACTGGATGCAGCTCTGCCCCACAGAAAGACAAGATCCAGCCCCACCCACCAGAACACAGGAACAAGTCCCCTCCACCAGGAAGCCTACACAAGCCACTGAATGAACAGTAACCACTGGGGGCAGACACCAAAAACAATGGGACAAACGAATCTGCAGCCTGCAAAAAGGAGACTCCAAATACAGTAAGTTAAGCAAAATGAGAAGACAGAGAAATATGCAGCAGGTGAAGGAGCAAGGTAAAAACCCACCAGACCAAACAAATGAAGAGGAAATAGGCAGACTACCTGAAAAAGAATTCACAGTAATGATAGTAATGATGATCCACAGTCTTGGAAATAGAATGAAGAAAATACAAGAAACGTTTAACAAGGACCTAGAAGAACTAAAGAGCAAAACAACAATGATGAACAACACAATAAATGAAATTAAAAATTCTCTAGAAGGAATCAATAGCAGAATAACTGAGGCAGAAGAATGGATAAGTGACCTGGAAGATAAAATAGTGGAAATAACTACCACAGAGCAGAATAAACAAAAAAGAATGTATTGAGGACAGTCTCAGAGACCTCTGGGACAACATTAAACGCACCAACGTTCAAACCATAGGGGTCCCAGAAGAAGAAGAGAAAAAGAAAGGGTCTGAGAAAATATTTGAATAGATTATAGTTGAAAACTTCCCAAATGTGGGAAAGGAAATAGTCAATCAAGTCCAGGACGTGCAGACAGTCCCATACAGGATATACCCAAGGAGAAACACACCAAGACACATACTAATCAAAGTATCAAAAATTAAATACAAAGAAAAATATTAAAAGCAGCAAGGGAAAAGCAACAAAAAACATACAAGGGAATCCCCATAAGGTTAACAGCTGATCTTTCAGCAGAAGCTCTGCAAACCAGAAGGGAGTGGCAGGATATATTTAAAGTGATGAAAGGGAAAAACCTACAACCAAGATTACTCTACCCAGCAAGGATCACATTCAGATACAATGGAGAAATCAAAACCTTTACAGACAAGCAAAAGTTAAGAGAATTCAGCACCACCATATCAGCTTTACAACAAATGCTAAAGAAACTTCTCTAGGCAGGAAACACAAGAGAAGTAAAAGACCTACAAAAACAAACAGAAAACAATTAAGAAAATGGTAATAGGAACATACCTATCAATAATTACCTTAAATGTAAATGGGTTAAATGCTCCAAACAAAAGACATAGACTGGCTGAATGGATACAAGACAAGACCCATATATATGCTGTCTACAAGAGACCCACTTCAGACCTAGGGACACATACAGACTGAAAGTGAGGGGATGGAAAAAAGATATTCCATGCAAATGGAAATGAAAAGAACGCTGGAGTAGCAAATCTCATATCAGACAAAAGAGACTTTAAAATGCAGACTATTACAAGAGAGAAAGAAGGACTCTACATAATGATCAAGGGATCAATCCAAGAAGAAAATATAACAATTGTAAATATTTATGCACCAACATAGGAGAACCTCAATATATGTTTTATGTGCTGACAGCCATAAAAGCGGAAATTGACAGTAACAAATAACAGTAGGGAACTTTAACACCACACTTTCACCAATGGACAGATCATCCAAAATGAAAATAAATAAGGAAACACAAGCTTTAAATGACACATTAAACAAGATGGACTTAATTGATATTTATAAGACATTCCACCCAAAAACAACAGAACACGCTTTCTTCTCGAGTGCTCATGGAACATTCTCCAGGATAGATCATATCCTGGGTACAAATCAAGCCTTGGTAAATTTAAGAAAATTGAAATCATATCAAGTATCTTTTCTGACTACACGCTATGAGACTAGATATCAATTACAGGAAACAAACTGTAAAAAATACAGACACATGAAGGCTAAACAATACCGTACTAAATAATCAAGAGATCAGTGAAGAAATCAAAGGGGAAGTCAAAAAATTACTAGAAACAAATGACAATGAAAACACGATGATGCAAAACCTATGGGATGCAGCAAAAGCAGTTCTAAGAAGGAAGTTTATAGCAGTACAATCCTACCTAAAGAAACAAGAAAGATCTCAAATAAACAATCTAACCTTACACCTAAAGCAATTAGAGAAAGAAGAACAAAAAACCCCAAAGTTAGCAGAAGGAAAGAAATCATAAAGATCAGATCAGAAATAAATATAAAAGAAATGAAGGAAACAATAGCAAAAATCAATAAAATTAAAACCGGGTTCTTTGGGAAGATAAAAAAAATTGATAAACCACTAGCCAGACTCAAGAAAAAAAGGGGAGACTCAAATCAACTGAATTAGAAATGTAAAAGGAGGTGTAACAACTGACACGGCAGAAATACAAAGGATCATGAGAGATTACTACAAGCAACTATACGCTGATAAAATGGACAACCTGGAAGAAATGGACAAATTCTTAGAAAAGCACAACCTTCCAAGACTGAACCAAGAAGAAATAGAAAATATAAACAGACCAATCGCAAGCACTGAAATTGAAACTGTGATTAAAAATCTTCCAGCAAACAAAAGTCCAGGACCAGATGTCTTCACAGGTGAATTCTATCAAACATTTAGAGAAGAGCTAACACCTATCCCTCTCAAACTCTTCCAAAACATAGCAGAGGGATGAACTCTCCCAAACTCATTCTACGAGGCCAGCATCACCCTGAAACCAAAACCAGACAAAGATGTCACAAAACAAGAAAACTACAGGCCAATATCACTGATGAACATAGATGCAAAAATCCCCAGCAAAATACTAGCAGACAGAATCCAACAGCACCGTAAAAGGATCATACACCATGATCAAGTGGGGTTTTTCCCAGGAATGCAAAGAGTCTTCAAGATACGCAAATCACACTTGCTCACACTTGCTGATTATATCACTACCCTTGGATCAACGAGAAACTGGAGTTTTACTAGAGTATGTATCTTTCTTCCTACCGCCTGATATGTTCATTTTGTTTTCTTGTATTCCTGTCTTATCATTACCAACATCTTTTATGACATGAGCTAGCTCTGGCATACTTCATCATCCACCTTTTAATATCTGCTGATAAGTAAGGTAGATAAATCCAATAATTTGCTTCCATCTCCACAATAAAAACTTTTTAGATTGTTCTCTTTTACTTCTCTTTAGGGCAATGGTTTTCTTGGATTAATCATATTTTGAGTCCCCATTCTAATATTAAATATATTTATCTAAATATCAAGGCTGAAAGTTTATCACTTGACTTGCACTGTGGTGGGAGTTATCTGCGTTGCTCAAGAAACCACAGCAGTATAGAAGCCCATAGACTGAGACCTTAATTCTGCAAGACTTCATGAGAGGGATTCTATCCAAAGTGAGTTTTCTATTTGTTTATATATTTTTTCTATCCCTTGTTTACACACTTAATCACTTAAGACCAAAAATATGCTTTTTTAAAAATCTAATTTTTATTTTATATTGGAGTATAATTCATTTACTATGTTGTGCTAGTTTCAGGTGTACAGCAAAGTGATTCAGTTATACATATACCTGTATCCATTCTTGTCCAGATTTTTTTCCCAGACAGGTTATGACAGAATATTGACTAGAGTTCCCTGTGCTGTACAGTAGGTCCTCGCTGATTAACTATTTTATGTATAGTAGTGTGTGTATGTTAATACCAAACTCCTAATATATCCCTCTCCCCCTGCACCTTTCCCCTTTGGGAACCATACATTTGCTTTCCGAGTCTGTGAGTCTGTTTCAGTTTTGTACATAGGTTCAGTTGTGTCGTATTTTAGATGCCACCTATAAGTGATATCATATGATACTTGTCTTTCTCTGACTTACTTCACCTAGTATGCTAATCTCTAGCTCCACACAGGTTGCTGCTAATGGTATTATTTGATTCTCTTTTATGGCTGAGTATTATTACTCCATCGGATATATGTTCGTAGCAGCACTATTTACAATAGCCGGGACATGAAAGCAACCTAAATGTCCTTTGACAGAAATGGACGAAAAAGATGTGGTAGATATATACAAAAATACAGTTTTAAATTTAATTCCCTTCAGAAGGCTGCTCATCATACTGAAGTGTCACAAAGCCGTCGTCAACTATCGGCCTGCCTCGTAATTTGGGCAAATTTGAACCTGCATTCACTGCAAAGGCTGGTTTGCCTTCCCTTGAGATCTTGATCTCTCACGTGGGGAAAAGCGTTGCTGCAGCCTCTGAGCTGAGAATTTTTCATATTCAGCTAAGGATGTTAGAAGGTGGGGTATTGAGTTACAGCTCACAGACAACTGTAGATCATCTAGCTGCTTCTTTCATAGTCTTGGGTTGTCCAATGTCTATTGCTAATTGCACACGAAGTCAAGTGTGTTCTTCCCTGGTACTAAACCCCCTGATTCCAGGTAGCTGAGGAGATAGTGTTCAGAGGTGAAACTGACCTGACCAAAAGACCAATTTTCTCCTCAGGGCAGGTGAAAAACCACCAAACCTGCCTTGGGAGTTGCCCACTCCCTCAGATACTCACTTTGTTTCCTATATCAAACTCTGCAATACTGAAGTAATAACAAGTGTACTGCAGGTGGTTATGAAAATAAAATTTAAAAAATATTTATAACGTTCCCAGCATAGTTCCTAACTTGTGAAAATCATCAAACAAGGGAAATCTATTATTTGATTGTTATTACCATCCAATAAATTAACTTAAAAGGAAACTGAGAAAGAACTATTAGTATGGAGTCTTGACTTGCTTATTTAGTGAATCCTTCATAAATCAACTCAAACCTGATAACCAATACAAATGATTTAAGATCATACAACGTAAATCCATACCAAGGCAACAAACGTTTGTAGTGACATCCCCTGCACCTAGCTGTCATTTTGTCTTTTCTAATCATATGCCTATGCATTGGGTAAAATTTTCTTAATGGGGAGGCTGATCTCTTTTTCACAATTTTTCAAAACCAAGGTGGGTCTGTCTTGAGGCTCCCGGGGTGGGGGGAACTGTGGAATTCCAGGTATGACAAAGCTGCCTCTCAGTCCTGTAATTCCTTCAACTTAGCCACCACTGCCCGTGACCAATGTTTTCACACCATGCTTTATAATTTACTATACGGTTTCTTATTTAATTCTTGCAACATCCCTCTGAGATGCATATGTGTTCCTCTGTCTTTCGTATGAGAAAGCTGAGACTCAGAGACATTTTAAGTTTGTCAATAAGTGAGGATAATTTTCAACAAAAGCCAATAAATGAGGGAGCCAAAATTTAAATTCAGTTCTGGCTGACTCCCAAGCTCATTCTCTTACGTATTCCTTATTTCCTTTCCAAGGTCAGTTAATTACACATGCTCTGAATTATCCTAAAAACACCTGCTCTTACGTCCTGTACCAGGAACACAGCACTGAATCCATGGCTCTTCCTACCATCTGACTCCCCATGGTAGGAAGTGACCACTTGTCTTGGGTCTGGACTTCAGATGCTGAAGTTCAAGAAATGAAATTGTAAAGTTGATTTACAGGTAAGCAAGCTCCAGGTGAGTGACTCAGACTAACAGAGTTTTCAGGATCTGACTCACCTACTACAATGCCAAGTCATTAATGGCAACAAGCATTTTCTTCCCGTGGGTACCAATCCCCTTTCTTCACACAGGGAACCGTTCTCAGAGGGGATGGTCACTGAGGCTCCGGTGCAAAGGCCGTTTGCCGAGATTGGCATCTGAGCAAAGAGATCTGCATTTCCTCAAAGTATATTTGTGGACATCTCTGAAAGTCACACAAATAAACCTTTTCTAATATTTCAGAAAATAACCTTAGACTCAGGGTTGTTTAGATACTCCTTATAACCTTGGGAAGTTTTGGTGTAAACAAAATAAACCAGAATTATTTCATTAAAAATTTATAGAGACAACAAAAAACCCCAGGAATGATGAATAATGTCTAACTTTTACAAAGTGGGCCAGGTGTGGTTCTAAACACTTGATATATACTACCTCATTTAATCCTTATAACAATGCCGGATTGTAGTCATTTTATTAACAAGGAGACTGAGGTAGAGGAGCATTAAATGATTTGTCTAAGAGCACACAGTAGTGGGAAAGAGAATTTGAAGGCTGGTGGTTAATGCCAGGGCTCTTAATGTTAATCTCTACATTGTGTCACCCCAGGGATGGAATTAACAATGGGTGAAAAAGAAGATATACACACGGCAATATACACATATGAAAAGATACCTAATCATAAGTTGACATTAGAAAGTTGGAAACTAAAACAACAATGAGATAAGCACCCATTAAAAGGGCTAAAAAAATGCCTACCTCAAATGCTGGGGAGGATGCAAAGCAACAGAAAATTTCATTCATTGGTAGCGGGAATGCAAAACGAAGGATATTTGGTCGTTTCTTACAAAAGCAAACTGTTTTACCATTTGATGTAATAATTGCACTACCGTCAATCTACCCAGTTGCTTTGAAAACTTTGTCCACAGAAAAACATACATAGGAATATTTATAGCAGGTTTGTTCATAATCACCCCGGTAGCAGCAATCAAATACGAATGCATAAAGAAACTGTGGTATATCCATACAATTGAATATTGCTCATCAATAAAACGTAATGAGTTTCAAGCCACAAAAGAAATGGATGGCTCTTAGATGCATATTGTTAAGTGAAAGGAGCTAGTCTGAAAAGGGTACATACCCTGTAAGTTCAATTAATCACACTGGAGAAAAGGCAAAACTATACAGAGAGTAAAAAGACCCATGTTTTCCAGAAGTTCTTAGGAAGGGCTGGAGGGAAAAATCAGTGAAGCACAGGGAGTTTTGAGGTGAAGAAACTATTCTGTATGATACTGTAATGGTGGATATATGACATTAGACATTTGTCAAAATCCATGTAACTTTACAACACAAAGAATGAACCTTAAAAGAAGCAAATAAAAAAAAAACCAACACCACCATTTTGTATGTTGAAGGATACAGACAAGAATGCATAATGTGAATAAAGAACCTAATTTTATTACGAATATATAAAGCATCCTCACCAGTGGGGGTGAGGAAAAAGGTACTGACCCAAGTGACTTTGGAAATTATGGGTTGTAAGACTGAAGACAAAATAACCTACACAAAAGCATTGAACTCTCTTGATAAAGTTATTTCCCACATGGGGGTGTGTTAACAATTCTGATACTGGTATACATGAATGTTTTAATTGAACAATTGGGAGAAAGGGGGATGGATAGTGTGACCCAAATTTCTTACAGTTAGGGTGGGTGGGAAAGCAAGCAGAGGAGGCTAGAATGATACACACAGTAATTGATAAGAGTTGGGGAAATCTGTAAGAATCATACTTAATTGTATACTGATGGTTAAATATAAAAAAAGTGTGTGTGTGTATGTGTGTGTGTGTGTATATGCATGGATAAGTACTCACATGTTCATTTGCTCTGTCAGCTGTGAGGGCCTAAAAGAAATGACACTCCAGTAGCAATGCATACACCTAGTGCTCAGACCTTGATTTCTAAAATCATTCTTCAATAAAAAGGAACCAGAGTTCCTTGAAGAAAAGGCTGAATCTAAGACTTTAGAACTGGGATAGGAAATACTTGAATAGAAAGGTTACTATCAAAAGGACAAGAGATAAAAAGTGTTGGCAAGGGTGTGGAGAAAAGAGAACACTTGTGCACTGTTGGTGGAAACCAAAATTGGTGCAGCCACTGTGGAAAAAAGTATGGAGGTTCCTCAAAAAACACAAAAAAATAGAACTACCATATGATCCAGCAATCTCGCTTTTGGGTAAGGAAATAAAATCAGGATCTCAAAGAAATATCTGTACTCCCATGTTCATTGCAGCATTATTCATAATAACCAAGATATGAAAACAATGGATAAATGGATAAAGAATATATATATATACATATATATATATTCACACACATTACAGAATATGATTCAGCCGTAAAAATGAAGAAAATCCTGCCATTTGAGATAACATGAATGGAACTTGAGGGCATTATGCTAAGTGAAATTAGACAGAGAAAGACAAGTACTATATGATATTACTTATATGTGGAATCTAAAAAAGCTGACCTCAGACTTCCCTGGTGATGCAGTGGTTAAGAATCTGCCTGCCAATGCAGGGGACATGGGTTCGAGCCCTGGTCCAGGAAGATCCCACGTACCGCGGAGCAACGAAGCCCATGCACCACAACTACTGAGCCTGTGCTCTAGAGCCCACGAGCCATGACTACTGAGCCCACGTGCCACAACTGCTGAAACCCGTGCACCTAGAGCCCGTGCTCCGCAACAAGAGGAGCCCCCGCAGTGAGAAGCCCGTGCACCACAACGAAGAGTAGCCCCTGCTCGCCGCAACTAGAGAAAGCCTGAGTGCAGCAACGAAGACCCAACGCAGCCAAAAATAAATAAATAAATTTAATTTTTAAAGTAGAAATTAAAAAAATTAAAAATCTGACATCACAGAAACAGAGAGTAGAGTGATGGTTTCCAGGAGCTAAAGGCTAGGAGAAATGGGGATATGTGTGTGTGTGAAACAATGTTTCCGTCTGAGTACAAAGGCAGAAAAAGACCCAGTCAGGCAGGAGTTCCCTCTTACCCAGCCTTTTTGTTCAAAGCTACCCAGGAAACAATTTTGGTGTTCAACTGATTAGATGATGCCCACGCACGTCAGAGATGGCAATCCACTTAGTCTACTGATTCACATGTTAATACCCTCCAGAAACACCGTGATAGACACACCCAGAATAATGTTTGGGCAAATGTCTGGGCACACTGTCAGACGGGTGCTCCACTGGGATACTATTCTCACCTGTCTCAGACAGTGACTTCTCCTGCCAGGCTACACTGCCCCCCTGCCATAGTGTGGGGAAACTTCCCACCTCTTTTAGGATCTGATGTCAGGCCAACGTTCTGCAAGGATGCCTACTTGAGTGACTCCACCCAAAGTGGAGCCACCCTAGTAAAGCATTTAGATCTCCCTTACCCCGCTTGGGTTCTGACTCTCCTCACCCAGAAGCCCTCCTACATAGATACATGCCTCAATCTGTTCTCACACTAACACCCAGAGTCAGGAAGATCTCGTGGGTGGTGCCCCCCACCTCACTCAGCCCTGAACACACATCCAGGACCCTCTCCTATGTGGGTACCCCTACCCAACCCAGTTCTCACACCCAAATCCAGGACCCACTCCCACGTGGGAACCCCCCACCCCTGAGCTCTGACACCTGCTCTGTTTCATCATACCTCCTCTCCCCCATCTGATAGCATGGATGCCTTCCCACTGTGTCCTACTTAATGGCTTTAGGAACTGATTTTTTCAGGAGAGGATGAGGAAGAGGAAAAGGAATAGAAGAAGATTGCCCATTATCTTTTGAATAATTTTTCCATTTTTGAGAAAGTACCATCACTATGACCCCTATGTCTCCTGCGGCCTTGTTTTATTGAGATACCATTGACATACAGCACTGTATGAATTTGGGTTATATAGTACAGTGATTTGACTTACTTATATCGTGCAATGATTAGCATAATAAGTTGGTTAACATCAATTATCTCATCTAGATACAAAATGTATATATACAATTCCATTTTTTAAAAACTCATATACCTCACCTCTCTTGCAGTTGGAATGAAAGCATAGAACCAGCACTCAAAAGTCTTGTGCTGCCACACAAAACTTGCACATAAAAAATGTGAGGACACAAGAGTTATGGGGCATTTCCATTTTTAGAGTATGTGTTTGGGTTGTGGTGGATGCAATAGCATTATGTCTAAAAAACGTATATATCTTAATTAAAAATACTCTGTTGCTAAAAAGTGTTAACCATCATTTGAGTTTCAGAGAGTCGTAATCTTTTTGCTGGTGGAGGGTCTTGCCACGATGTTGACAGCTGCTGACTGATCAGGGTGCCAGTTGCTGAAGGTTGGGGTGGCTGTGGCAGTTTCTTAAAATAAGACAGTAGTAAAGTTTACTACACTGACTGACTCTTCCTTTCATGACTGATTTCTCTGTAGTATGTAATGCTGTTTATAGCATTTTACCCACCGTAGAACTTCTTTCAAAATTGGAGTCAATCCTCTCAAAACCTACCACTGATTTATCAGCTAAGTTTACGGAATATTCTAAATCCTTTATTGTCATTTCAACAATCTTCACAGCATCTTCACCAGGAGTAGGTACCATCTCAAGGAACCACTTTCTTTGCTCATCCATAAGAAGCAACTCCTCAACCATTAAAGTTTTATCATGAGATGGCGGCAATTCAGTCCCATCTTCAGGCTCCACTTCTAATTCTAGTTCTCTTGCTGTTTCCACCACATCTGCAGTTACTTCCTTCACTGAAGTCTTGAACTCAAAGCCATCCATGAAGTTCGGAATCAACTTCTTCCAAATTCCTGTCAATGTTGTTATTTTGACCTCTTCTCATGAATTACAAATGTTCTTAATGGCATCTAAAATGTTGAATTCTTTCCAGAAGCTTTTCCGTTCATTTTACCCAGATCCATCAGAATAACCACTATCTATGGCAGCTATAGCCTTACAAATTATGTTTCTGAAATAATTGGACTTGTAAGTCAAAATTACTCCTTGATCCAATGGCTACAAGGATGGATGTTGCATTAGCAGGCATCTCATGAATCTCATTGTATACCTTCATGAGAGCTCTTGGGTGACCAGGTGGATTGTCAATGAGCAGAGATAATTTGCAAGAAATTTTTTTTTTTTTTTTCTGAGCAGTAGGTCTCATCAGTGGGCTTAAAGTATTCAGTAAATCATTCTGTAAACAGATGGGCTGTCATCCAGGCATTGTTGTTCCATTGATAGAGCATAGGCAGAATAGATTTAGCATAATTTTAGAGTGTCCTAGGATGTTCAGAATGATAAATGAGCCTTGTTTTGAACTTTAAGTCACCAGCTGCATTAACTCTTAACAAGAGCCTCAGCCTGTCCTTTGAAGTTTTGAAGTCAGTCATTGACTTCTCTCTAGCTATGAAAGTCCTAAATGGCATCTTCTTCCAATATAAGGCTGCTTCATCTACAGTGAAAGTCTATTTTTTAATGTAGTCACCTCTGTGAATTATTTTAGGTAGATCTTCTGGATAACTTGCTGCAGCTTCTACCTTAGCATTTGCTACTTCACCTTGCACTTTTATGTTATGAAGACGGCTTTTTTCTTTAAGCCTCATGAACCAACTTTGTTAGCTTCAAAGTTTTCTTCTGCAGCTTCCTCACTTCTCTCAGCCTTCTTAGAACTGAAAAGACTTAAGATCTTGCTCTGGATTAGGTTTTGGCTTAAGGTAATGTTGTAGTGGGTCTGATCTATCCAGATCACTCAGCAATATCAGCAATAAGATTGTTTCACTTTCTTATCATTCATAAGTTCACTACAGTAACACCTTTAATGTCCTTCAAGAACTTTTCCTTTGTATTTACAACTTGTCTAACTATGTGGTGTGAGAGGACTAGCTTTGGGCCTATCTTGGCTGCGACATGCCTTCCTCACTAAACTTAATCATTGCTAGCTATTTAATTAAAGTGAGAGGCGTGCAACCCTTCCTTTCACTTGAACACTCAGGGCCCATTGAAGGGTTATTAACTGGTCTAATTTCAATACTGTTATGTCTTAGGAAATACGGAAGCCCAAGGATAGGGAGACAGTCAGGGGAATGGCCAATCAGTGGAGCCATCAGAACACACAAAACATTCGTCCATTAAGTTCAGTGTCTTATATGTGCTTGGTGTGTGACTCCTCCAAACATTTACAATAGTAACATCAAAGATTACTGATCAATGATAAGATGCTCAACACCACTAATTTTTAGAGAAATGCAAAGTAAAACTACAATGAGATATCATCTCATACCGATCAGAATGGCCATCATCACAAAATCTATAAACAATAAATGCTGGAGAGGGTGTGGAGAAAAGGGAACCCTCTTGCACTGTTGGGGGAATGTAAATTGATACAGCCACTGTAGAGAACAATATGGAGGTTCCTTAAAAAACTAAAAATAGAGCTACCATGTGACCCAGCAATCCCACTCCTGGGCATGTACCCAGAGAAAACCATAATTCAAAAGGACACATGCACTCCAATGTTCACTGAAGCACTATTTACAATAGCCAAGACATGGAAACAACCTAAATGTCCATCAACAGAGGAATGGATAAAGAAGATGCAGTACATATACACAATGGAATATTACTCAGCCATAAAAACGAATGAAATTGGGTCATTTGTAGAAACGTGGGTGGACCTAGAGACTGTCACACAGAGTGAAGTAAGTCAGAAAGAGAAAAAAAAATATTGTATATTAATGCATATATGTGAAATCTGAAAAAAATTGGTATAGACAATCTTATTTACAAAGCAGAAGTAGAGACATAGATGTGGAGAAAAAACATGTGAATACCATGGTATTCATACCAGGGAAGGGGGGGGTGGGATGAACTGGGAGATTGGGATTGACATATATATACACTATTGATACTACGTATAAAATAGATAGCTAATGAGAACCTACTGTATAGCACAGGAAACTCTATTCAATGCTCTGTGGTGACCTAAATGGGAAGGAAATCCAGAAAAGGGGGATATGTGTATATGTCTAGCTGATTCACTTTGCTGTACAGTAGAAACTAACACAACATTGTAAAGCAACTATACTCCAATAAAAATTTTAAAAAATAAAATAAAAGGTTATTGTAAACATAAAAAAAAGATACATGCACCCCAAAGTTCATTGCAGCACTACTTACAATAGCTGGGACATGGAAGCAATCTAAATGTCCATCAAACGAGGAATGGGTAAAGAAGATGTGGTACCTATGTACAATGGATTATTACTCAGCCATAAAAAAAATTGCAATAGTGCCATTTGCAGCAACGTGGATGGACCTAGAGAATATCATACTAAGTGAAGTAAGTCAGACACAGAAAGACAAATATCACATGATATCGCTTATATGCGGAATATAAAAAAATGGTACAAAATAACTTATTTACAAACATAAACAGAGTCACAGGTGTAGAAAACAAACTTAGGGGAGGGATCGAATGGGAGATAGGGATTGACATATACACATTACTATATATATAAAATGGGTAACTAATAAAGACCTACCATATAGCTCAGGGAACACTACTCAATACTCTGTAATGACCTATATGGGAAAAGAATTTTAAAAAGAGTGGATATATGTATATGTATAACTGATTCACTTTGCTGAAACTAACACAACGTTGTAACTCAGCTATACTCCAATAAAAAAAATTTTAATAAAATAAAATGAAAAAAAGATTACTGATCACAGACCCCATAACAAATATAATAATAATGAAAAGTTTTGAAATAGTGTGAGAATTATCAGAATGTGAAGCAGAGACACAAAGTGAGCAAATGTTGTTGGAAATTTTGTACTGACAGCCTTTGTTGACACGGGGCGGCCACAAACCTTCAGTTTCTAAAAAAAATGCCATGTCTGTGAAGCACGATAAAATGAAGGGCAATAAAATTAGATATGCCTATAAACAGTCCCTCCTATAAACTTGCATAGAGCATTGGGTGTGGATGAGGTGTTTACATGCTTTTTTCACGAGTTCCTTGAGGCCCTATGTCTTATGTGTTGCTGTATCCTTGAAGTATCTAACAGAACTGCTTGGCTCAGCAAATGCTCCGTTAATGTTCGTTGCACTGAGTAGACAGAAGAAAATGGTGGAAAAAGTTGCCTTCTGTTGAAGAAAGAAGCCATGCATTCATAAATAACTAAGGCAATAGGAGACAGCAAAAATGACTTAGTGGTGTGCTGATACTTATGTACTAAACACATGTGGTATATATTACATGTGTTTTGTACCATGAGAGAGGGGGAAGTTCATTTAATAAGCATTCACTAACCACATACTCAGTACCAGACAGAATGCCAGGAATAAATCAGGCATGATCCTTGCCACCCTGGAACGCGGCAGGAGAGGGTAATCAATCACTTACCTCATTCGACAACTGCTCTCCGAGTAACAGTGCTGAGGACGTCCGTGGATATGTTCGCACCTCAGGGAATCTATATTCTTATGGTTTCAATAGTTATTACTGGCAAATGCTTCATGCTATAGAGGCAAGATTTATGACTACCTTGGTATGTTTTGAAGAGCTGTAAATAGGATTTTTTTATTAGTAGTATTATTATGATTCAGAATGAACCAACACAGAGGTTCATTAGGATGGAGTTCTAGAGCAAGAAGAAACACACCCCCCAGAGGGACTGGAAGTGGGGAAGTTGGGCCAACACTGCTGCAAGCGTTGTAAGGAGGAGCACGCGGTAGTCAAGGGCATGAAATGACCGTGTGGGTCTTCAGGGCTATTGTGGGTTCTGGGATCGAGAGGAGCTGTGATAAAAGAATGCCTTCGGGATATTATTCTTCTTGTCTTATGGTCTGGGCTTCACACATGAGCAGCGTCCTGTGTGTGAAATTGTGACATCATGAGCCAGAAGAACTTGTCTGAAACAAACAAAATAATAGCCTCTGAAAAAACATCCTGACCAGCTGCAGCTTGTGGTTATATAACCTGAGTGGAATAAGCCTGGTAGACTACAGGGTCTTAGAACTGGGAAGCTGGAGCTGCAGCCTAGGGGTATACGGATCTGCCGTAGGACAAAGTCAAAGCTTCTTTGCATGTCAGAGAAGGTCCCCCTGACCAGTCCCCTGCCTTTTCCTCCAACCTCATCTCTCATAGCAACAGACCATAGCCTAAGTTTTGACCACACCCAGTTGTTTCAGTTCCCCAAGATCACTGTGCTATTTCTACCGGAGAACCTCTGGCCAAACCTCTCCAGGAGCCACCTTCCCATGTCATAACCGAGAAACTCCTATTGGACATTTAAACTAAGTTTTTTTCTCTAAAGTCTTTTTCTGACAATCCAAGGAAGGACCAACGATGACAAATTTGTGCATTCATTTTTATCCTGTATAGAATTATATCGTTGGCTTTGTGATACCCTATTGCAACTGTTTGCTTTTACATGCTCTCTCTCGGCTTTTACATGTCAACAGTGAGGACATATCATATGCATTTTTATAACCCCAACAATTAGCACAAGGCCTGGACATCTAGAAATCTCTTGTTATTTTTTATTGTTTAAATGAATGAATGAGTCACAGCTTGGATGATATTTTTTTGTTTGGACCGTATACAGAATTCCTAGATGAGGTTGTTTATAAAAGTCCAGGGCTCAATAGAGTTCCAGTGCTTTGAGGAAATTTACTGATATTTTGGAAAAGAGAATCGGGCATGCAATACGACTTTCACACCTCGATGGAGAATTGCTTCATTTTAGATGGACAAACAACATTATCAAATTTATATTACTTGATTACTTTGATTTCTGTGGCTCAAGACATTAAAAAGAATGACCTCTAAAAAAAATTTATGGACAAGTGGATCACTTCAGGGAAAAATATGATACCCCGTTTTTGGAGGAGGATTGCCAGGGAGCATTAAAAAGTGTAGCACAAAGGGAAAAATTGTAGCTGCACCACTTCTTGCCCTGGTGTAAGCAAATTAGCTTTAATAATATCCTATTTTTCTTACAGAAAATACAGGCTCTCCCATGGCAGGGCTGAACGCCAGTGCAGACAAATGATCAGCACACAGGAAACAAGTTGTTCCACTTGCTTCAAGTAACTTCTCTCATTTCAGTGACTAGAGGAAAAAAAAAAATCAAACTGGCACAGTGTGTACCTAGAGAGGCAAGCAGCTGAGTAGCAGGACCAGAAACAGAAATTGTACAATGAGGCAATGACAATGTAAAAAAAAAAAAAAAAGTGTCCACCCCAAGGACACCAAAAAAAACAAAAGTGTCCACCCCAAGGACACCGTGCCGTACAGCCATTCAGAAATTATTAGGAGGATCGCACGGCTTTCCAGCCAAACATTTGCAAGTCACTGTCACATGTAAAACTGTTATAAAAACTGTGCTTATTATGAGACCCTTTGAGAGTAATGAGTACACCAGGAGGATCTCCACTCTGCTGTGGGGTGTGCTCGGAAATCAGATGATCTGTGTTTTAATTCCAAATTTTCTATATGTTTAACCGTCTGACCTTGAAGCATTTGCGGAACCTCTCTAAGCCTCACTGCAAATCGAAACTGTAGCAGTGTCTATGGTGTATGGCTAGAGTGAACACCCTATGTGCTTATGGCAGTGCGTCGGATTTCTCATCCCACAGTCACTGAGCAGGTGCCTCAGTGAAGGGCTGGATGACCCCGGTCAGAAAAACAGATAAACGACTCCTGCTCTGATGGTCAGGTAAGTACGTCATCATATTATGTTCATTAATAGTAAGTGATACGGTCCGAATGTTTGGGTCCCCTCCAAATTCATATGTTGGATTCCTCATACCCAGTGTTAAGAGCTGGGGCCTTTGAGAGGTGATTGGGTCATGAGGGTGAAGCCCTCAGGAATGGGGTTAATGCTTTTACAAAATTGACTCCACAGCGCTCCCTAGCCCCTCTGCTACACAAGGACACAGCAAGAAGTCAGAAAGCAGTCTGAAACCTAGACGAGGGTACTCACCAGAGCCCAGCCATGCCGGCACCCTGAGCTCAGACTCCCAGCCTCCAGGAATGTGAGAAATAAGTGTCTGTTGCTCAGTCCCCTAGTCTGTGGTATTTTGTTATAGCAGCTCACATGGACTAAGGTGTTGTTTTAAAATTTATTAGATTCATTTTTTACTGTTTGATAAACATTACCACTTGTCCTAGTAATTGAATGCAACGACCATTAATTAAGCCTTTACAACATGGTTTGACGACGTACAGAATATACATACATAAATGCAATGGTCCTCCGAGAGCTCGAAACCTGCTAAGGAAATAAAATATTAAGTGACTAGAAGCCTGAGTGTATGAACTTTTAAGATATTTGAGCTGCAAGGAACTGGAAATCCAAATTAAACTGGTTTCATGGTGATGAGTTTTGTTGTTTCCCACAAGCAGGCGTCCTGAGGCTAGGTGTGGAGTTTTCCTTCCAGGGCTTTCCTTCCACTGCCTTGCTGAGCTCCTGCCTTTAGGCTGAGAATAAAACAATTACAGCAGTTTCAGAGCTCACATCGATGCAACACTACTCCCAGAAGAACGGAGGCTATCTTTTCTTTTTTTTTTTAATTTTATATTGGAGTATAGTTGATTTACAATATTGTGTTAGTTTCAGGTGTACAGCAAAGTGATTCAGTCATATATATACCGATATCCAGTCTTTTTCAGATTCTTTTCCCAGATAGGTTATTATAGAATATTGAGTAGAGTTTCCTGTGCTATGCAGTAGATCCTTGCTGATTATCTATTTTATATATAGTAATATGTATATGTTAATCACAAACTCCTAATTTATCCCTTCTCCCCTCCTCTCCCTTTGGTAACCATAAGTTTATTTTGAAGTCTGTGAGTCTGTTTTTGTTTTGTAATTAAGTTCATTTGTATCATTTTTTTTAGATTTCACTTATAAGTGATATATGATATTTGTCTTTCTCAGTCTGGCTTTCTTCACTTAGTGTGAAAATCTCTAGGTCCATCCATGTTGCTGCAGATGGCATTATTTCATTCTTTTCTTATGGCTGAGTAATATTCCATTGTATACATGTACCACATCTTCTTTATCCATTCCTCTGTCGATGGACATTTAGGTTGCTTCCATGTCCCGGCTATTGTAAATAGTGCTGCAATGAACATTGGGGTGCATGTATCTTTTTTTAATTTTTTATTTTTATTTTTATTTTTATTTTTATTTTTATTTTTTTTATGGTATGCGGGCCTCCCTCTGCCGCGGCCTCTCCCGTTGCGGAGCACAGGCTCCGGACGCGCAGGCCCAGCGGCCATGGCTCACGGGCCCAGCCGCTCCG
>NC_041218.1:101378005-101379080 GCF_002837175.3 Physeter macrocephalus | reverse complement strand
ATATTCCATTGTATACATGTACCACATCTTCTTTATCCATTCCTCTGTCGATGGACATTTAGGTTGCTTCCATGTCCCGGCTATTGTAAATAGTGCTGCAATGAACATTGGGGTGCATGTATCTTTTTTTAATTTAATTTTATTTTTATTTTTATTTTTATTTTTATTTTTTTTGTGGTATGCGGGCCTCCCTCTGCCGCGGCCTCTCCCGTTGCGGGGCACAGGCTCCGGACGCGCAGGCCCAGCGGCCATGGCTCACGGGCCCAGCCGCTCCGCGGCACGCGGGATCCTCCCGGACCGGGGCGCGAACCCGGTTCCCCTGCATCGGCGGGCGGACGCGCAACCGCTGCGCCACCAGGGAAGCCCCGCATGTATCTTTTTGTATTATGATTTTCTCAGGGTATATGCTCAGTAGTGGGATTGCTAGGTCATATGGTAGCTCTATTTTTAGTTTTTTAAGGAGCATCCATGCTGTTTATAGTGGTTGTACCAATTTACCTTCCCATCAGCAGTGTAGCAGGGTTCTCTTTTCTCCACACCCTCTGCAGCATTTATTGCTTGTAGACTTTTTGATGGTGGCCATTTTGACGAATGTGAGGTGAGACCTCATTTATTCAGAACAAGAAACATTTTCCCAGACTACTCAGAATCTTTCCCTTTCAATTTATTGCCACATTTTATCAGTGTGCCCTTTCCTGGACGGCCCCCATCTCCAGGGGAAATCCAAGCAGAAAGAGGCTTCAGCTGGCCCTTCTTGGGCAAAGCACAGCATCACGTGTTTGGGGATGTCACAGTGACAAAGCCCACTGGCAGGACTGTCCAGACTTCATGGCCTGCTGAGAGTGGGAGCAGGCCGCTCCTTAGGATACAGGATACCCAGCATTCATATCTTCATGCTACTCCTCATTTCACATTAAAAATGTCCACCTCCAGGGCTTCCCTGGTGGCGCAGTGGTTGCGCGTCCGCCTGCCGATGCAGGGGACATGGGTTCGCGCCCCGGTCCGGGAGGATCCCACATGCCGCGGAGCGGCTGGGCCCGTGAGCCGTGGCCGCTGAGCCTGCGCGTCCGGAGCC
>NC_041218.1:101344827-101375861 GCF_002837175.3 Physeter macrocephalus | reverse complement strand
GCTGAGCCTGCGCGTCCGGAGCCTGTGCTCCGCAACGGGAGAGGCCACAACAGAGTGACAGGCCCCCGTAAAAAAAAAAAAAAAAAAAAAAAAAAGTCCACCTCCAAATGAACATATTCACTTTCTAGTCTAATGGAGAATTCCAAAGCCTCATCCAGTTTTGGCATCCAAAAAACCAAGCTGATAATCTGGCTTATGAGACCCCACTGTCATGTTAGAGCTTCGTGTTAGGTTCCCCAACCTGCAAACCCAGCATGTCTGGTGTTGAAAGAACAAGTAGCAGCAAGAAAATTACTCTGATGTCAGACAACACGAGAAACAACACACTCTGGTCAGTGACTTGCTGCCGTCTCCTTGCCTCAGCGCAGAGTAGACGGGAGTTCTGTTTACTCCGAGAATCTCCACTGCCCTGTGGCCTATGTGGTCCAGCCCTGTCCTGGGAGGGCTCCCTTGGCCTATTGGGCTCTGCCAAGGGGTCTGATGACCTCCTGAGTTCATCTTAACAGCCTGGCCTTGTTGGTCAGTGCACGGGGCTGACAACGGCGCTGGGCTTGGGCTTGGATGGCTTTGGCCCTGTGGAACCTTAAAGTGCTTTGTGTTCGCTTCTAGTTAACCAGACACCTTGTCTAACCTCTCTTGTGAGTCTGGGAATGTTTGTCTCTCAGCAACAAGCTGTAGCGATCTATCCCTTTAGAATTAAGTTCAATGGACTCTACTTTCTTCTTGCTATTGTTTTACAAAAGAGCCTGGAGTCAGGACCAATCTAAGTGATATCTTCTCAAAGAGCCTGACTGGTCCTCTGACAGTAGACAATGACCAGTAGGAAGGGCTTGCAAGGGGTCAGATTTGATTCCTGAGCAATCCCATCTCCTGCTAAACCTCCCACCTTCCCATTCTCCTAACATGAAATTTTTTTAACATCTTTATTGGAGTATAATCGCTTTACAATGGTGTCTTAGTTTCTGCTTTATAACAAAGTGAATCAGCTATACATATACATATATCCCCATATCTCCTCCCTCTTGTGTCTCCCTCCCACCCTCCCTATCCCACCCCTCTAGGTGGACACACAGCACCGAGCTGATCTCCCTGTGCTATGCGGCTGCTTCCCACTAGCTATCTATTTTACATTTGGTAGTGTATATATGTCAATGTTACGCTCTCATTTTGTCTCAGCTTACCCTTCCCCCTCCCCGTGTCCTCAAGTCCATTCTCTACTCTAAAATAGTTTGTGTCTTTATTGCTGCCCTGCCCTTAGGTTCTTCAGAACCTTTTTTTTTTTTTTTAGAATCCACCTCACTACAAATAACTCAATTTTGTTTCTTTTTATGGCTGAGTAATATTCCATCTAACATAAAATTTTACTTAGGACCAACAGTGGTGTTTTACTAACCCTGAAAGCCTTCTAATTACTTAGCTTTCTGTCTTTCTTGAAAAATAAATTCCACTGACAAAGAGGGTCCTTGTTAGTCTTTCTTTCCTTTTTGCCTTCAGAGATACCATCTTCAGTCTAAAGTTGGCTCTTTTTTTGTGTAATCTTAGTGAAGGCTACAGCTAGGCAATACGTGCTAATGACAACATTGAACTTTAGCTGAGCCCCCTGTGCTCCCGGAGAGCAGGGGACTCCCCCTACCCTGCCCTCTCATGTTCCCAAATGAGACCATCTCTACCTTTCCTCAGGACTCTGATAAGATTCACAGATGGCTCCTGTTTGCCTGCCTTAAAACCCTCATTTTTAAAATTATTGATTGTTCTCCCTATTGCAATTGCCTGAATGCTATCATCTCCTAATTGTCTGGCACAGTTTATCTTCACTCTAACATCCCGAGATGTTCCCACTACGTTCCCGAATGCAGCAGCACTTTGTTTGGCACACGGTACAATGCTTCAATCTGTTTCCCAAGCTAGAAGGAGCTGACTGCCCCGGGCCTGTTTCCTCCGTTCAGTTAGCTTGACATTTTAGAGTTTATTAAGTCGGCACCTTCAAAGCCCAATTTTAAATTCTATATCGACATTGGGGTTTTGAGTAGCAAGTAATAGAAACTCAAAGGTAAATTGGAGTAAGTGATAAAAGATATTTATGAGTTTACCGTTTGGGAACCCAAGATAGAGATGCCTCAGGAAGCTCTCAGCCAGGGGTTCCAGTAATGATTAAACCTGGAGGTCTGCCTTCTTGTCTTGAGTCTTGTCTTGACTTCATTTGAGTCCTGACTGGCAGAAAGATGCTCCGTGTCACATCTGTAGAGGTAAACACAGACCAAGCAAATAAGAAATAGCAAAGGCTATTTATTCAGAGCTTGTTATAGCAAGGCAGTCAGCCATCATCATTTGTGTTTTGGCAAATACTCAAAGGCAGATAGGGGAGGGGGATAACTTTATAGTGGAAAAAGAAGGCTCAGGGCTGCCCTGATGGAGGCTGTGGGCCTGGAGAAGCTGGGGCGGCTACTAGAAGTGGGGTACCCCATGTGATTGGTTCAGGGTGCATACTTCTGTCTCTCTGGTTGGTCCTAAATTGGAAGTCAGGACAAAAATTAGAAAATTTTCAGTTATGAATCAAGTCCTGGTCATTTGGGATTGTCGCAGGGGTTATCGCTCAGCTTCCTGGATTGTCACTAGAGACAGAGACTTCCTACAAGTCTGACTCGTAGATAACAGGCTCACTTCTGGGGCTAGTTACTGTAGATAATAGGTTGGTTACCTTGGCTGGTTGCTTCAGGTTGTGAGTCAGAGTGCTATTTGTATATATTGTCTGGCCATCGTTCATTTGCACATTTAGTTTCTCTTATCTCTACATGATAGCATGTGGAGAGAGAGAGAAGGAGGAGGAGGAGGAGGAGGAGAAAAAGGAAGGGGACAGGAGCACAGGACAGGAGAAGAGGAGAGGAAGGGAAGAGAGTAAAACCAAAGAATAATTTTGCTAGAGGCCATGGAAAATATCTTCATGCATTTATTTGGCTTCAATTGGTTTGCTAGCCAATTCCCAAGCACTCTAATGAGGGGCAGGGTGGCTTACATTTAGATTCATCCTGCCGCAGGGTCTGAGAAAGAGATTGTACTTTCCTGAGCAAACAGGCTGCATGGGGTCAGGGTACATAGCTGAACAACAGAAGAAAAAAGAAAAATTGTAGGAGGAGGAGGAGGAGGAGGAGGAGGAGAAAAAGGAAGGGGACAGGAGCACAGGACAGGAGAAGAGGAGAGGAAGGGAAGAGAGTAAAACCAAAGAATAATTTTGCTAGAGGCCATGGAAAATATCTTCATGCATTTATTTGGCTTCAATTGGTTTGCTAGCCAATTCCCAAGCACTCTAATGAGGGGCAGGGTGGCTTACATTTAGATTCATCCTGCCGCAGGGTCTGAGAAAGAGATTGTACTTTCCTGAGCAAACAGGCTGCATGGGGTCAGGGTACATAGCTGAACAACAGAAGAAAAAAGAAAAATTGTCCTAACATTTTGCCTTTCTAGACAGTTTTTAAACTTGTACATGTCAAATAATTCAACTTTAAAACTCTGTCATCAACCACCTGGAACAATTTTGAACAGGAAAAGGTGTCGTGTCTAGTTTTCCATTTTCAGAGGAAGTCCCCCTAGCACTGTTACACGTGGAAGCATTTCAATTTCCAAATATAACTGCTTGTTACTATTTACATATGGGGTGATCCATGGGACTCTGGGACACACAGATTTTTCTCATAAAACAATAGATGTTGCCTAAGGCTTCTGAAGTTCATCCACATTTATTTTGTTGTTACAAGTTTTGAGAAAAAAAATCCTGTAAATAATCAAATCCCTTGCAAAATGCTTTGGTAAACTTAAGACTCCGTTGTTAAATGTTTCCTTATTTGTGCTGAAAAAATTATAAAGGACACAATTACTATTAATGGACTTTACTGTGTTACTATTTACATTTTTTTTAAATAAACTTATTTTATTTATTTTTGGCTGCGTTGGGTCTTTGTTGCTGTGTGAGGGCTTTCTCTAGTTGCAGCGAGCGGGGGCTACGTTTCGTTGCAGTGCGTGGGCTTCTCATTGCAGAGCACGGGCTCCAGGCATGCGGGCTTCAGTAGTTGTGGCACGTCGGCTCAGTAGTTGTGGTTTGCGGGCTCTAGAGCACAGGCTTAGTAGTTGTGGCGCACAGGCTTAGTTGTTCCGCGGCATGTGGGACCTTCCCGGACCAGGGCTTGAACCCGTGTCGCCTGCGTTGGCAGGCGGATTCTTAACCACTATGCCACCAGGGAAGCCCACTATCTAGATTTTTTAATAAAAGTATTTTGATCATGAAAATGAGTGTTATCTTATTCCTTTGTATATTCACTAGTGTAGAAAACTAGCTAATGACCAGCATGAACAACTAAAATATAGGTTTCTCTTTAATAATATCTAAAAATAAAAGAAAAAATATTCTTTAAAAGAATTGGAAAATAATTTCAAATCTGCATACCAATTACAGCTTAGGGATAATATAACTATTTTTGTGGCTGTATTTAGGGAGATAGCTGATTCCAACTCTAAGCAGTAAGGCATGTACCTATAACATGAAAGAGCACAACATGAAGTTGAGACATTCGAGTTGTGTATATTTATCAAAAATTATTTCCAAGCTTAATGTTATTTGGAGACCATAACATGTTTATCTTCCACCCACCACACACAGATGTGTGCATTCACGATATACATAAAACAGATGGAAAATAAACATATATGCTGAGTTTCTGGCTTTGTCTTATGTGTCAAATTGCTCCCAGATGCACACACAGGCCTCGGCTGGCTTTCCCCAGAATGAGTATGGTAATTTGCTGTCATCAGCTATGCTCTGCGTTAAGGATCATCCAAAACATCTTCCTCGCTCCTTCTATCCCTCCTAAGACCAATCTCTGCCCCCCTTCTTTACTACAACCAAGATTAGTTGTGAAATTCTTTTTAAACCTGTTATCTTAAAGAAGCACTAAATTTAATATTTCTAGATCATCTATAATTTGCCAGGGGCTGTAGTAGCTGAAGGGGTTTTAGAGACAAAATAAACACAGCACATGTCCTCTGGGACATCACAGGCCAGTGTGTGGGGGGTGTGTCTAGGTGCACAGCGTAAGTTTTGTGAGCCACATCAGGGCACAGAGAGTAAAGGGTCCTGGAGGCTGGCCCTGAGTGTTGGGAGTCACTGGAGGGTTTTAATTCTGAGGGAAAATAGAGATGAGGGAAGAAATCAAGTTTAGAGAGAAATGTAGGAAGTATTCACTCATTGGTTCACCCATACCTTCAACAGATGTTAGGGATAAGTGCCAACTAGTGTAGTCAGACAGAATGTCATTCTGAGACTGGAAGGCTCAGAGATACCAGGACAAATATTGAAGACACATCTTGAGCAGCCGAGAGTCTGCCCTGGGAAACCTTGCTTGTAAAACAGTGGGAGATGGTCCAAGGGCTGTGCACATAATGGGCTGTGGAAGGTCTAGAGAGAGATAATAAATGTGAAGTAAGAAGAAGATCTTCATGCAAGAAAGGTCCAGTAAGTAGAATGTTAATGGGTGGGATAGATTATTTTACTGAAAGAAAATTTGCCTCAGAACAGCTTGGCTAACTGTAATAGGACCTAAAGATATTGGATTAAAAGTAAATTATACTCCAATAAAGATGTTAAAAAAAATTTTTTTTTAAAAGTAAGTTGGTCAAAATAGCAAATTCCGTTTGATTGCTATTTTGGAAAAATACGATCTTCTCTATTACTGTATGTTTTAATTCATTAAATTCCTTTATTCCACCTTTATCTATTGAATACCCACTAAGTGCCAGACCCCGTGTTGCCAAAACTCGGCCTCTGTTCACTGGTGTCAAATAGAAATGCAGAGACAGAGTTTTGGGTGAAGTAGAAAAGAGTACCTTTTATTGCTTTGCCAAGCAAAGTGGGACACAGCAGGTTAATGCACTCAATTAACCTGATATACCCTGGAGCGGGTAGTGAGGAGTCATATGGTGTTTAAGGAACAGGGCGTGGTCAGCTCATGAGCATTCTTCTGATTGGTTGATGGTGAGGTAATCGGGAGTCAGCACCATCAACCTTCTGGTTCCAACCGGTCTGGGGTCTCCATGCTTGTGGGCAGCATACAGCTAACTTCTCCCACCTGGTGTCTGCAAAACAGCTCAAAGGACATGGCTCAGAATATTTTCTATAGTCCTTGAGGAGGAACTAAAGTTCCTTGACTTTGTTTAATGGCTAAAGTATTATTATTTTATCTTGCTTGACTGTTTGACTTTCTGCATTTCTCACTTCTCTGATTAAATTTATTCTTTGACTAATGTTTTTCTACAGACAAAAGGCAGGCAGAGGACATGGATGGGGTCTGCTCTGGGAAGGCTTCATAGGGCCTGCTCGGTTACACCTGTTCTAGGCCTGGGGGACACATCAATAGATAAAAGAGACTACCTGCTTTCATAAAATGAATTTTAGGCAGGAAGAGAATATGTAATTGAGAGTTGATATAAAAGTGTTTTTGTATTTGTCACTTCTTCATCAGCTAGAAAAAAAGAAATTAAGAGAAATGAATGAGTACTCATCACACAGAAGTTATATGCCAACCCTAGTGACTTTATTTATGTTTTCGTGGTTTACATTCAGTAAATCTAAGCTATAGGTTCTATTATCCTGACTTACAGTAGAAGAAACTAAACTAAGTCTCAGATAGGTGTATTAATCTAGAAACCATTATCATTAAATGAAAGTTCATCAGGGAAGGATCAATGTAAGACAATGGGGGAGCAGGAAGGCACCGCTTACAATGGAAACAGAACCGTGAGTTAACCCAGGAATGAAGGTAACACAGGGTCTGTAAAAACATTACAGAGAAAATTGATAATATGTTACTAAAGATATTAAAGAATATCGCAATTAATATTGAGATCATCCATATTCAAGTATGGGAAGAGCCAAAGTCACCAAGATATTACTGGTGGCTAATCCATCTGTGATCCAAACATTTCCAAATGAGTAACAGGAATTAGTATACATGCATTCTAGAACACACTTAGGATAGTAATACTCCAAGAAGAGACCAAAAGTTTATGAAAAAGATGGACAAGGAAGGTGGACTTAACCTGACATATATCAAGATCATCTTAAGGCCATAATAAGATTAACTTAGAGACTGACACATGCATCAATGAAACAGAACCAAGAAAAAAGATTGTATAAATGGATATATATATATATATATATGTAATATACAACACTAAAATTTTTCATAGAAAATATAGTAATATATTTTATGATCTTCTGTAAAGGAAAGGATGTCTTAGACAAAGTAGAAAAAGCACAACTCATAAAGAAAGAGAAGGAAAAATTAGTCTAGGCCAAAAACCAATACTTCCTTTTGAAAAACATGCTGTAAAGAAAGTGAAAAATAGCAGGTAGCAGTTGGGGAAAAGATATTACAACATACGTAATAAACTGGTAAGTATCCAGAATATTAAAATAACTCATGGAAATTAACTGGAAAACAAACAGAAAACCTCACAGATAAATTGTTGAAATATGGACAAGAAGTTCACATGCGAGGAATCCTGAGTGGCTCACAAACATCTGAAAAATCCTCAGTCTCTCTAATAATCAGGGACTTGGAAACTCTGCCAGCATTGAGAAACATCTCCCCCAAAGTAGATTGGCAAAAAGACCGCAATATGGTAACAACAAATGCTGCTGAAGATATGAGCAGTTATTCTGCTTGCTTGAGGGCCCATGGGTTGGTACACTTTTGGAGAGCAATTTAGAAGAATCCAGAAAGTTTGAAGGGCAGATACCCTAAGCCAGGCACTTCTGTTCCTAGAGACATCCTCCAGTGAGTCTCGCTCACAGCAGCCCTGATATTAAGTGTCAACGTTGTCTGTAAACCGTAAACCTTGGGAATAATCCAAACGCCCATTGGTGGAGAATGTTTCTGTGTTGGGTATTAAGAAAGCACAGGGTTCCTTGACGCCCCATGCTTATCCATCATGTGGCATTTGTCTCCTTGGGACCAGAGCCACGTCACTCAAGGAAGGTCCAGCTCATCAGGACAGCACGTGGGGCGGCTTGGGAAGGCCATACGCCCCCGAGGAGACACGGCTTCTTTCAGGGTGGAGGCTCTGTCTACCGTGTTACTGCCTACTTGATGATTTTGTGTTTTGGAAAGCAGGTGGTGGGCAGGTTAGGGATGTGGAAGAGACAAGATAATGAACACAGTATGGAAGTGCTGCTCTTGATGGGCCCAGGCATCTCATGGGAGATTTCCAGCAAGCATTGAGTTTGTGGGTTTGGTACTCAGCAAAAGAGCCTGAGACACAAGTTAAATGCAGGAATCACTAACACACAAGGTGGGGTAGGGTGGGTATGGATGGTCATTAGAAGTCATAGTTTGAAAACAATTGCAAGGCATATTAACTTTTGTGATTGTGTCCTGAGGGAGATGTCTGTGCACTTTAGACAAGTCTTTGGGTTTTACCCTTTTGGTCACAGACTAATAAGATTTGATTTCCTTCCATCTTCTCTCCCTCCTACCATCCTTTGCAAATACTTGGCCATGTAAAGGCCAAGTGCCGGGATGTGCCCAGACTCTGCAAAATGTGAGCAAGGCTTTGAAAAACCAAAGAAATATATTCTCAAGTTCCACTTTTCCTCTACTCATACACCCCTCAGACTCAATTACAAAGAAAGGAGTTTGGTGATTTGAGTAATCAACAAGAAAGAAAGGAAATTAAACTAGTTATAACTGCATTTGAAGTCAGTCTTTAAGTTGTAATCAGGTACATTTACTGGGAAAAAGAAAAAGAAATATTTTGAGCATGAAGTTTCATACTAAAAAAAATTCATAGAGAGTCAAATTTTTATACTTCTGAGAGTGAAGGAAAATGCAAAGGATTTTAATTTTTCCACCTGCCTACTGATGTCTGAGTGTGATGCATGAGGCAGTATTTAATAAGATTCACAGAAGTGAGGGTACCAACTCTATGTGTATGTTCTGTGTATGGAAGGATGTCTTTTACATTTTCCCATGAAACGCTGGTGGCATATCAGGAATAACACGTACATCTGAGTCCAAGTGGACGTTAGAGCTATCATCTTGCAACTTTCATTTTAAGCCTTTAAATGCAAGACATGATACCTTAACAAATCCTGAATATCTCCCATCAAATTCTCAGTCTTCCTGTTGTCAAATATTAACACCAATACTATGAATCATATTTTAGAATTTAAAAACACTGTTCTATGAACTGCCCCATCCTCATGAAAATCTGAAAAGGTAGGTAGAATTATTTTTATGGATTTTAGGAACACTATATAAATACTTGGAAAAGTTGGGTCACCTTCCAGAGCTCCTATCCAGGGTGAGTGTGCAGGCAGGGTTACAACCCACATCTTCAGATTCCAAGTGCTTCCCACCATCCATGAAGCCTCCTAGCATCCTCACCCTATCAGCAGCTTCCACTGGAAAAACGTCTTGAAAATCTTCCGGTCAAAATACACCCCATATGCTGATTATTGCCGTATAATGTGACAGCCCTCAAATTATGAGCCAACTGTCACCAAAACTTCAGCTATTCATCAGTTCCTTAGGTCTCCAAAATAATTTTCTAGAAAAATATTCAAATAATAGTTAGATGCTGACAGAGGCCAGTGCAGTGCCTCACTTATCATAACCGTGAGAAAAAGAAAAGTTTCAATAAGGGTGAAAATAAACCCATTCAAACACTCCCCCGTTGAGTGCTGTATCCAGAAAGACTTGACTGATGTAATCCAAGGAGTTTACATTCACGCACCCCAAGGGCTCCCTCTGCAGTGGTGTCTCAGGACAAGTGGGACATGTTGAGGAAGACCCAGGTAGAGGAAAGAGCCCAGGTCTGGCAATCAGGAGATCCAGCTTCCAAGCCCACCTGTCCAGGTGCCCACGGGTAAATCACTTTCTTTCTCGGAAATTTGTTAGTTTGTTGATAGTCCACAAGATTCATAGATCAAGAGTTAGAATTATATGAATTTTGGGAAGCAGACCTTAATGTGTCTATCGTCCCAGCAAATAGTGATGTACCTACCACCTACCATCCACTCCAGTGTAGGCTGGGTACTGTGGTAGGTGTTTGCTTATATGACGGATGATGCCATTTGATATTCCCTCTCTCTGTCTCTTTTACTCTCCCTCCTCCCTCTTTTTTGAGAACGCAAGTATCACATACAGAGGAGGCACTCAACTCACAATGCTCTCTTGGGTTATCTGGGTTTCCAGAAGGCAGCCCATAGGACCATTGCCAACCATTTGATCTCAAGTGTCTGAGTGCCCGAGGGTAACAAACTGCAACAAGCTCAAGACCAGGGCCCTTCCTTCCAGTCATCCCAGGATCCTGGGGTACGGAGACACTGTTTTGAGTCTAAGCATCCTAAATTAAGTGTTTTGAGCTGTTCAAATTTTATTCCATTAAAATAACACCTTCAGCTAAGGGCATTGTGAGGGAAAGCACATGTGAACACAGCCTCTGATTACACAGTAGAGGCAGGCACACTGGGATGCCATTGTCTACTCTTCCAACTGTTCATTTTGTTACATAAATGGTAAGTGATATATGCCTTCAAACATGGAGATTTTCATGACGGGGCCCAGGATGGAGTACTCTTTGATGCAATCTAGGTGTGTTGGTAGAGTTGGGAAAATATAAATATATATATGAAGTATACGTGACATCTATTTTATTCATTGCTACTTATAAGTACTTTTCGGTAAGTTTTCTTATGAAAATTGTCCTTGATTCACCTCATATTTTAACAGATATGCATCCAAATAAAGCGTACAGGGCAAATGGGAATATCCAGATATATAACATATCATCTTCATTCTTGAGGCTCTTAGAATAAAAAAGTAATAATGTTAGTGTTTGGAGTATTTCCTAAGTGCCAGACCCTGTGCACAGTGCTCTGTCTCTGTCGTTACTAATCCCACACAACTGTGCAGGTCGATATTTTTATCCCTGCTGTTGAAGAGGAGAGCCTTGAGCCAGACGTACAAATATAAATACAGAATGCCAAATTAAATTTGTTACTTTAGTTTGTTTTGCTTTTCTTTTTAAAAAATTTTTAATTGAAGTATAGTTGATGTACAATGTTGTGTTAATTTCTGCTGTACAGCAAAGTGATTCAGTTATATATTCTTATCTATATTCTTTCCCATCATGGTTTATCACAGGATATTGAATATAACTTCCTGTGCTATACATGAGGACCTTGTTGTTTATCCATTCTACATATAATAGTTTGCATCTGCTGAGTCCAAACTCCCAATCCATCCCTCCTTAACCCCCCATTAAATTTGAATTTCAGAAAAACAACAGATCACTTTTTTATATAAAGACATCCCATGCTATATTAGGGACATACAGAAAAACACTCTTTTGTTTTGGTCTGGGATTTAAGTTACCTGGAGTCCTATATTTCATCTGGCAACCTACACTCAGGACCACAATTTGAGTTTCTCTCCCTCATATCACTCAGCTTGCTTTAGTGAAAAATCAAGATTTGACCTGTGTTTGCCTGATTCTAAAACCCATTCGTTTTTACTTTCCAGCTTATTTTCCTTTAAAATGGAAATAAGTCAATACAAATCTGAAATATAGATAGAGAAAAAACCTGGTCCTCTGACAACATTTCTGTTTTTGCATCTCAATGGTTAGAATAACCCACGTCTTTGGTCTTTAGTCTCTGAAGTTGAAAGCTGCCCGTGGGCCATTTTTTTATACACTTTGTCTATGAGGTCACTATCTTTCACATTCAAAGTTAACTCCAGATGTCCTTTTCTTTTCCTTTAAACCATGAAATAATATTATGCTTTTCTATTAGCCTTTGATGATTACATCAGAACCAGTGGATTTTCTGAAAATGAGAGATTCAGTACAAGGATGAGTTGGCCCTGGCCTCACCAGGGTTTATAGGCTATAAATGTCTGTCCTCTGGTGGGGAGTTGGTGAGGCCCCTGCAGTGAATCTTTGAGACCAGTTTCCTGGTGCCCTATGCGAGGAAACTCATCCTGTCCAGTTGGCTGGAAGGTAACTGTGGTTCTCACTTTGGATGCAGCAAAACCAACAGCAACAGGAATCTCGCCTCTTCTAAGTTTGAATTTTAAATCTTTTAAAGTAAATTTTAGGGTAATTTTATTTAACTGGATTAAACCTTCTCAAGTCTGACCTTTTTCTTTTTATCTATTTTCTCCCATGTCTCAGCATAGACTTCTGATGTTCCTGTGAATCTTGCTTTATGGAGGATGGAATGGTGTTGATAAAAGTAGTTTACCTGATGGGTTTTGCACAGATCTGTGGCTATAGACTGAATTGTGCCCCACCATTCCCCAAATTCATATGTTGAAGCCCTGACCCCCAGTGTGACTGTATCTGGAGATAGGACCTTGAGGATATGATTTGGTTAAACGCACTCATGAGGACAGGGCTCTCATCTGATAGAACTGGTGTCTTTATAAGAAGAGACACCAAGAGGGCTTGGTCCCTCTCCTCTGTCCACCAGGTGAGGACACAGTGAGAAGGTGGCCATCTGCAAGCAGGGGAGAAAACTCTCACCAGTAACCCAACTGAATTGTCACCTTGATCTGGACTTCACTAGCCCCCAGAACTGTGAAAAATAGACTTCTGTTGCTTAAGCCACCAGTCTATGACATTTTGTTACGGCAGCCCAAGCAGACTAACACAACTGTCCTTTTAGCTGGCATGCCGTACTCCCAATAAAAATAGGTTCTTGGCATTTTGTCTTATTTATGCCTTATATGCTTACCCTACAGTCTTACCCTTAGGTTGTATCTCTATTTAAGACCAAATTGATATACTTCTTTACTCATTTTATTTATTCCTTTCTCTTTTGCTTCTTCTTTCCTCCAAGAAATGTTTATTGAGTCTCTGTTTACTATTAGGTGCTACGTTTGGTTGTGGCTTAAGCTATATCAAAGAATAGGAGCTATCATGTATGAAACACAACAAAAACCATATTCTGAGTTCTATGTTCCACATGAGTAATTAATTTATTCTTCTCAATAACCTAGAAAGAGATATGTATCATAACCCCTTTTTACTGGTGATAAAACTGAGATCCATTGTCTCAAAAACAGCATTTACTGCATCCAGAATGAGAACCTGATGCGAGTGATTCAGAGTACCCCTGTAGCCCTGGAATGGACTAACATCCAGACAAAAAACAATGCTCCAGAAAGGAGAGAAAAAAATCCAAAACATAGAGAGAAGACGAATTTTCATAATTCCTTTTTATCTTTCCACCTAAATCTCCAGACTGGACGAAGAGGGAAGGAGAAAGAGGAGAGGAGATTTGTTGTGGCCTTCTCCCCAGGGGTCATGTGTCCTGTGTGAATCCTACCAGAGGAGACCACAAAAAGGGCCGGCGGAGCCAACACCACCAAACCCAATTCTGCTTTGCACAACCTTGCTCATGTCACCTCTTCTTTTCTCTGCCTTCCAAAATCTCTCCAACCACTTGAACACTTCCTCTGACTTTTGTTTCCCAATTTAGTCTTTCCAGGTAATTCCTTCCCCTTCTCTCTCTGCTCCCTACAATGATCTATTGCCTTGTCTTCCAAGCTCCTTTCTGAAGTCCCTTCTCATTTGAACTGGGGAGATAGGAATGCATCATAGACATAGGGTAGGTGGCCAACCATGGCAATGGCCAGATGTGGAAGCTGGGTGGGAGCTGGAGGAGGACAGGGGTTCTTCGTCTGCATGTGCCTCTGAACATGTGCATTTCCACAGCTCACTGTATTCGCCTAGATTCTGACATCTGGTTAACCCTCTTGTCGCTGCCACTTCCAGTCACTTAGGGCTCACTGTAGACTCTTCTTTTTCCTTTGGGTCAGTCTCTAATACCACTCCTGACAAGAGGAAAAATAAATAAAATCAATAATGCTGTACTTTCAGTGAAAGAGTGCCAAATACCAGATACAATCTCCTAAAATAATTTCTTGTATTAACTGAGCCTTGTCCTCATTCCATCCTTTCCACTCTTTCACTACTTTGTCATACTTAAATCTTTAAACATATTGTGCAATAAGTATTACAAGAATTCTCATTTTTCAGATGAGAGAACTGCACAATAAAGCAAATGATTAATGCAGCAGACTCAGGTTTTAAAACCCAGGCTGTCTGATTTTGGAATAGTGTACCCTAACTACAAGAAAACGTACTCATCTGGTCTTGTGTCCCTGTCCCAGAAGATTCTAACTTGGAAACATTTTTAGAAACTATAGTAGCATCTACCGCTCTCCTCTCCCAAATAAAACAGTTTCCCTGCCACTAGTGTGTGAGCCAATGCAAGGCTTATTTTCCTGATTTGTAGAATTGGGATAAGAAAACAGATCCTACAGGGTTACTTTGAGTTGAGAGTTAAAAGTGTATGTGAAAGTGCTGTTGCAACCTGTAAGTCATCCATGCATTGAGGGTGAAACACCAGCTCCTTCTTCATTCAAACTACTACCCATGTGGATTTGTGAAAAAGAAAGAATGATTTCATCCTGTTCAATCACTGTTAGGCTTGATGGGATAGTAGATAAAAAGAAATTAAAAAGGATTTGTTGTGTAAGAAGTATGCATTTCCTCTTTATTGTTATTCATTTGTCTGCTTCTTTCTGTGCAGACACTTAACTGTTTAGTCAGACCATACATAAATCATTGTGTCACTGCTTGGGTTCCTGCAAATATCGGGCCGATGACTTGGCTTGCCTTTTACCTGGCTCTCTAACTTTAGAAGGCTATGTCTGTGTGCAGGGTAGAATATACAACTAGAACATGGAGGTATCACTGACTTATTTCTGGCACCAGGCCTCTAACTGGAAAAACTGAACATTATTAGGAGGTTTCAGTGCATTTTAAAAGCATATAAAGTCATAAGTTACTCAATTCTGAATCTAGGGACAACAATATACTTGGGTATATAGTAAATCTTAACTCACTGCTTCCCATTTACCTTTCTTAGTCCCAAATAAATGTGATCATCATAATTATTATTTATAAGAACATGGAATGAGTTGCCTTGGATCAAGTAAATTTTTCAGCAAGGGATGTTTTCAGAGAGTCTGGGTGATACAAGCTTAAGATGTTCTGCAGATGTGTCCTGCAGTTCAGCCCAATGTACAGAGTTGCTTTAAGATGTTAACTGGGGTCTTCCCTGGTGGCGCGGTGGTTGAGGGTCTGCCTGCCGATGCGGGGGATATGGGTTCGTGCCCCGGTCCGGGAAGATCCCACATGCCGCGAAGCGGCTGGGCCCGTGAGCCAAGGCCGCTGAGCCTGTGCGTCCGGAGCCCGTGCTCCGCAACTGGGGGGGGCCACAGCAGTGAGAGGCCCGTGTAACACACACACACACACACACACACAAAGATGTTAACTGGGCCATGGTGCCAAGCAGCCATCCAAATGGACTTACTCAACCCTTAGCTCTTGGCCACTTGTCTTCTCCACATACTCCCCACATTCCAACCTGCTCTCAATTATTCTGGCTAAAGCTCTCAAAAATTATTTCATCAGTTATGAACAATCTCATCAGTACTTTGCATCACAGCAGTGAGTTTCCATCCCTTCTCTGTGGTTTCTATTGTGGTCAGGTCCTCTGTCTTGAGTGACGTTTCTCCCTATAAAATCTACTGTAGACAATGTCCCCCAGTCCTACATGGATCCTTCTCCACTGGGAGACCAGGACCCTAAAAGCAGGACCCACACACACTTTAGGCCCCATAATTCTAGATCAGCTGCATTAATAACTCTTGTGCTTTCGCTTATATGAGGGAGAGCTTTCCCTCGAAGGACAAGAGCAGACCTGCTAGGAAGAATTGGAAACCTACCTCTTCAACTGACAGCTGAGTGACATCGGTAACTTACGTGATGAATCTGGTATATGATTTTCTAATTTGCAAAATAATGGTCATTACACCTACAACCTAAAGTTGTGTAATATAATAAGGAACAGAGGAAGAGGTCAATGGGGATGAGGAAGTCAAAGAACACTTTAAAAAGAAATAAATTTATTTATTTATTTATTTTTGACTGCGTTGGGTCTTCGTAGCTGCGCACAGGCTTTCTCTCTAGTTGCGGCGAGCAGGGGTTACCCTTCGTTGTGGTACGTGGGCTTCTCATTGCTGTGGCTTCTCTTTGTTGTGGAGCACGGGCTCTAGGTGCACTGGCTTCAGTAGTTGTGGCACGCGGGCTCAGTAGTTGTGGCTTGCGGGCTCTAGAGCGCAGGCTCAGTAGTTGTGGCACACGGGCTTATTTTCTCCACGGCATGTGGGGTCTTCCTGGACCAGGGATCAAACCCGTATCCCCCGCATTGGCAGGCAGATTCTTAACCACTGCGCCGCCAGGGAAGTCCCAAACGACACTTTTTTTCACATATATTTCTCGCATCTCTGAGCAGTCGCGGGGATCCCAGAGGGCACAGACCATGCCTTATGCGATTAGGCATCCCCAGTAACCAAAGCAATCTTGGGGAGAAGATACAGTCATACACTCAAAACATGCCTGCTGTCGCCTCAAGCTATCTGTTGAGCCATTGCTTAGCGAGAACAAAGGATCTCTTTCTTCTTTATGCCGAGGATTCCATATACTGGCCCCTCATTCTTCTAGCATCCGTGGCTGCTTGGTCATGTTTCCTTGGGTCCACCAAGGGCTTTATACTTAGCTACACGACAACAGTGACACAGCTTGTCTGCAGTGTCTCAAAGCCTTCTCTGTAGACTACCCACCTACCTCAGAAGTGGCATAAATGATGCGAAAGTACAATTCATTTTAGCCTTTCCCTCCCCCTGCCTGCTAAAGTCTTCATACTTTGTCAGATAAGTGTTGTTTTTTTCTCCCACACTCCTTCACTCTATCAGTTATTTTGTTATGGCCAAACCCCTTCTCTGGGCACCTCTGATTAACATTCAGAGAATGCAAAATGATCGAGAGGGTAAAATCAAATTCCTCTGAAAAAGGGCATCAACAGCAGAAGAACAACAACCTTCAAGGGCCTACAGAGCCATGGCTCGGAGAAGCTGGAGTAGGGGATGGCTGGACAGAGAAACGCCAGGCAGGAGGCAGTGTCTGGGGTCGTGCTCCCAGCGGAGCAGGAGAATCCATGAACTTCCCTTCCCTTGATGTACCTGGATTGCCCTTCTGTTCTTCAAGCACTTGGATAAGAATTGGGAATTTTGTTTGGAGGAAGCTTCCTGAAAATTCTTCACCGGTCAAGTTTAGCCTCAGTAGTCTCTGGAATGATACAGAGGAGAAGCCCCAAATGTGTTGGGACCCTGAAGACCTCTGTGTGATGGAGCCGTTCCCATGGCAGCATCACCCAAGGTCCTGCTGAGACTGGAGAGCCTCCTCCTGGGCTCCCCCTGACAGAAGTTCAGCTCAGGAGCTGGAGTCGGTGTTTCAAAGCACAAGCTGTGCAACAGCAAGATATACTGCCCTCAATGAGCCACGTGTCTCCTTATTCCACGTGGTGCAGGCAGACAGGCACTGGTCCCGCTTTCACCTTGCAGACCTCTCCTCTCTCCTATCTTGTCCCCTCTTCTGTTAAAAGGAGGCTAATAGTACTTTGCCTGGCCTTCCTTTACCCCCTCTACCCCAGAGTTTACAGTTCCGCCTTCTGGTTGACTTCTGTGACATCACAAGTGTGGTCGGCATACCTTCCTCCCTAAAGAGGCTTTGTGCTCCTCGATGGAGGAAATGGTCCGCATTCCTTCATTATCCCCGGGCCCACCATGCTCACTCTGTAGGTGCTAAAGTGTCCTCCCTTCCTGTCCCCATTTCTACCCGCTGAGGGACAAGAAACCTGAGAAATGTATTCTGCACCTTGCTGAGTGTAGGCTCTCTAGTATGTCACCAACACAGCTGTGAGTAAGACAAATCTGAGTTTATTTATTCATTCCCATGAAAAGTAATACCCACCTCAACTGGGTCTTTATGCACCTTGGAGGAGAATGCATCAAGGCATGCATTATCGAGACTTTATTGTCTAGGGTGAGACTGGTTTTTTCATGCAGGAGGCTGGTCAAGTTCGGTCAAGAGTCAGGACACGATAGTTTGGGATGGGTGGGCACAGCAGGAAGAGGTGTTTGCAGGAAGGGGTTCGAAGAGCCTTGGATAAAAACTATCAGAGGATGTTTTATTGAAGAGAGGTCTTCCAGGAAGCTCCTGGACTGGACAAAAAGTTATTTGCAGCATGAATCTTTCTGAGTAAGAGCTGCCTGGAATCATAAACGTGTGCTGATGAAGACGGCGTGTCAGTCGTATTCCTGTAGAAAGGATGCTGTGTGGGGTATGTGGATCCAGTCCTCAGCTCTCACACTGTACCTGCATCGTGGAGGCAAACTCCAAACAAGGCGCCTTCCTGGGAGCCACAGGGATTTGTTTTACTCAGGTAATTGAATGCACTTGACAGTAAATGATTAATATTCCCAGTGAAAATGAACCATGAACAGCCAATGACTGTAATTTCTTTTATATTTTGCTCAAAGATAAAGAGGTTAGGGAGAGGGTAGGAAGGTTAAAAAAAAAAATCAACATATTTTGCTTGAAATGAGATACTGATTATCCTTCTATATTGTAAACCCAGTCACGTTGTTCCCTTATGTGAAGACCCTGCTTCACACGCCATGACCATCACCATTTTCCAAACTCAAGCACAGGCACTGGGGCTCCTTCACCACCTGCCTTTGCGAGTTTGCAGCTCAGCCTCAAACAGCTTCCCCAACAGGATGGCGTGCTTCAGATGCGACTTCCTACATCTCCAAGTTGCAGGATATAATTGTCCAATTCGTGGTTCCTGTTCCTTCTGCTGGGATATCCCTTTCAACGATCCTCACACTTGCCTGTGAAGCCCAGCTTAACCCCTGCCTCCGCCAGGCCCCCTCACAACGTACAGATTTTCATCACAACCCTCAGGGTACATTAGTGGGGATATTTCACGTAGCTCCTCAGACACGGGAGGCTGATCTCCTAGAGCGAACAGATCGCCTCATTCGTTTCAGTAGCTCAGCCTGGTAAAAAGGAAATGATCGTTGCTCTGGACCTTGAAATGTGATCGAGAGCTGGCCGTGAAAAAAGGGGTGGGAATGTACATTTGACACGGATTCATCAGTGTGTGCAAAGGCATGAGAGAGGGCCCTTAGGGAAGAGTAGACGGCAGGAGGAACACTGAATACGTGAAGGAGTAACTGACAAAGCAAATAGGGGCTTGGTTTTGTAGAACTGTATCACAACATGCTGAAACTTTCAGTGTTTGGCCTGTAAGGAAACAGAGAACTACCATGGAAACAAAAACAACAGCTTTCTAAAGTGCTTTTCCCCTTTGCAACTGAAGGATAATGAAGTGGCTTGTTTATGAAATTATCAAGTTGCCAACAACATCCTTGACTGTGGCTAATGCATGCTAAGGAATGAAATAATGGTGAATCACAGGGTCATTTTCAGAATTTCTTGCCCAGTCTTCTAACAGCCATAATCTTCACGATAACAATGTTAGCTACTGTTAATGGAATCCTAATTCTGCGTTAGCTCTCCTGTCAGGCACTGATGTTACAAGATTAAAAAACGCAAGGTCCCTGGCTGCTGAATCTAAAAAGTACTGTGCGGTCGTGAAAATAATCCACGTGGGACACAAGCTAGAGATCCTTTAATCCCGTGCCGGAGACGTGGAGACGGCGGCCTGGGACTCATGCCTGAACGTCGAGGTCCATCCAGCAGTGCCTGAGCACAGGGACACAGGCCAAGAGTGGCCTGATGGTCAAGCAGGGGTTGGACCCAGGTACAGGGTGCATTTGGAAGCGACGGTTCTGTGTGGGTGGGAAAGTCTATGTAGAGGAAAGACGGGTTTGGTCAACTTGTAAACGAGAAGGGGCTGCTCTGTTAAGAAGTTCGGGCTTGGGCTTCCCTGGTGGCGCAGTGGTTGAGAGTCCGCCTGCCGATGCAGGGGACACGGGTTCGTGCCCCGGTCCAGGAAGATCCCACATGCCGCGGAGCGGCTGGGCCCGTGAGCCGTGGCCGCTGAGCCTGCGCGTCCGGAGCCTGTGCTCCGCAACGGGAGAGGCCGCAACAGTGAGAGGCCCGCGTACGGCAAAACCATGAGTCTGTGTTTTTCAGCTGCTTGTCATGACCCAGGCTGAGTCATGAAAAGAAGTTATCAGGCCATAACAAGATTTAAGAGGAAAGAGAATGCAATAGAATAAAATAGACTGGAATAGAAGATGTCAAAGATCTTTGCAAATGGTCAGCCTGAAAGCATTGTTTTGTCAGTTTTGTTTTAGTTTCTACACCTGCCTGTTTCCATATCTGCATGTTTCCATTTTTGTGTGTTGCCACGTCTGTATGTTACCATGTCCGCATGTTTCTGCATCTGTGTGCTTTCTTGTTGGTGTGTTTCCCACGGGTTTCCTTGTCTGCATGTATCAGTTTCCATGTCTGCACATTTCCTGTGTCTGTATGTTTCCAGCTCTGCATTTTCAGTGTCTGTGTGTGTTTCCACCTCTGCATTTTCCTGTGTTTGCATGTTTCCCATGTCTTCATGTTTCCTGTGTCTGTGTCTTTCCACACCTTTGTGTTTTCACATCTGCTTTTTTCCATGTCTGTGTGTTTCAGTTTCCATGTCTGCGTGTTTCCATGGGAGCGTTTCCTGTCTCTGCACATTTCCATTTCTACATGCTTCCACGTCTATGTGTTTCCCACGGTCTGCATGTTTCCACATCTACATTTTCCCGTGTCTGTGTGTTTCCACATCTGTGTGCATCCTGTTTCTGAGTGTTTCTGCATCCGTGTGTTTCCATGTCTGCATTTCCACATCTGTGTGCTCCTGCACTTGAGCGTGCAAGTGTTGGTGAAGATCATTTGGAAGCCACTTGGGAAGGAAACCGGAACTCGTAAAAAGGGTTTTCAATGCTACAGGAAGAGCCATAACCAGACCTGCATTTTAGGAAAACCACTTTCCCTGCTCTGTACAAATGGCAGACATTTTGAAGATTATTAATGTATCATTGGTTTTAAACTAGATACACAATCTAGATGAAACCTTCTTAATTAAAGAGGCCCTTCCCCAGTCGTTAGTGGTGATGGATGGTTCCTGCCTCCACTGCCTTCCTTCAGCTTCAGAGGCACTGCAGTGAACCACTCTGTACTGACTTGAGGTCATAAAAACCTGTAAAACACTGATTTCAACTTGGGTTGGTCATTGAAGAGTCAGTTTTAGAATATCTTTTTTCCCACGTGATGACTGACTGGCTTGTCCATCACCATCTGCCTAATAGGATTCTTTCCCTGAGACAGATATATTTATCAACCGAGGAAGAGAAACACAATACTAACTGCCTCTAAAGATGTCAAATTCCTTCTTGCGATTAATTCATATTATTGAGGTAGACCTTATGCCACTTTTCAACTTTTAGTGTGACTGAAATTACAGGAAAGTCACGATCTGGATCAGAGCTGTAACTCTCTTAGGGTTCAGACTACTTGGAACTTCATTGCATTCACTCATTTATTTAGTCATTCAGAAGACATCTACTGAATGCCTTCCATATGTCAGCTGTTATTGTCTATAGAGATATAGCGCTAAACAAAAAGTGGCAGAAAGTACATTGCTCAATGGAAATATGTATTTTTTCAGATGATGGTAAAAGGCTCTGGAGAAATGAAAAGCAGTCTGAGGGTTAGGGAGTGCTGCATCTGGGGTGTGCTGCGGAATGGCTGTTCTATATATGGAATAGATGTGTTCAGAGGTGTCCTTATTTCTAAGTTGACATTTGAGCAGACGCTCAAGAGGCAGAGCTAAAGCTCCTGGGGCCACAGTGGTTCAGGGGAAGAGAAAAGCAAGTATGAATGTCCCAAGTGAGGCAGGGGGCTCCTGAGGGGCAGCTGCACACCCATAGCAGACAGAGGGCCATCTGAGGACAGAAAGTTGCAGAGAAGGTCGGGTAGTGTAGCTGGGGCCTTGGCAAGCAGTTGTCCCATGTTCTGATGCTGAGAATGTGACATAACTAGGAGACCATACGTTTCCTTCTAAGTCTGAAATTCTAGCACGCTTTATTTTCATTCATTCCTTATCAGATAAAACCAACACAGTAAATTTGAACACACTAATTCTTTGGGGGATATCCAGGGGGACATTAGTTTTCCAGGTCCAGGACTAGGTGTGAAGAATCAAAGCTTTCTGTGATGGGAGAGAATGCCATGCAGGGATACATTTTCCATGCAAATTCACAAAGGCAGATTTGACATTTAATCCTGACAACTGTAATAGTCCAACACAGTTCTATTCACTTTTTCCATGGAAACCATACAAAATTGTATAGAAATATCCCTAGTCCAGATAAATGGTCTTTGTAATAAACTCCACTTTAGGAATTTGGGAAAGAATAAAGCAATACTTACAAGAACGAGATAAGCTAGAAACTTCGCTAGAATTGTTTTGTTTTTCACTTGGTATGTGAGTTAACAAGGTGGTTCAGAACCTTTCAGGAACCATTTCTTTAAAATATGTGTTTAGGGAGGGTGGGATTCCAGAAAGCCAGATGTTAGTACTAAATCGCCTTGACCTTGACCTAACCAGGAAAAAAACAAAGCAAAGCAAGACCTGTGTGGAAGGGCCCTCCTAGGCCCCAGCCCTCCTAGCTAGAAGAACATCTAGAAACCCACTGTGATTAGAGTCACCCTCGTGTGGACTAGAGGCTTCCCTTTTGGCCAGGGTGCGTGCATTGGCTTCCTGCCCCTTGACCTGGAGGAGAGCTCTCCAAGGAGACTGAGTTTTAGTGTGGTCTCTCTGGGGAGCCAGATGGAGATTGTGTGGGAGCCTGGCCTGGTTCCCCAGCGTCAGCTCTATCATCTTTAGCAGGTTACCAAACACCTGCTCTCCAGAGAGCCACAGGAAACACAAGTATCACCACATACACGCACACACATGCGCATATATACACACATCACACATATACACACTTGTACACCCACACACTCAGGTACACACATACAGACATGCACATACATCCAGCACACACACACATCACAACATCATACACACATCCACATACCTCACACACACTGTGTACACACACACCATACACATACACATACAAACACCCATCCACACACAAAAATATTCATTGCAGTTAGTGCTGTGTTGTGTTCACAGCATATACTGGACAAAGAGTTCAGGCTGGGCAGGACAGAGGCTGTGTTTTGACACAGGCTGAGTAACACCGTTTTAGACTCTAAGCCCTGAGCCTGGTCTAACCTCATCACTGCTGTTTTTATGAGCTTAGCAGTAAAGGCACTAAAACTCTACCCACAGAATAATCACTAAGTTGTAAGATCCCACAACTGATGGTAAGTAGAAAGCAAAATCAAAGTTTCAGACCTCTGTGGATGAAGAGAATCTGGGTGGCTTCATCACCATGTTTTAATTTATGTGATTATATAGCCATTTAACTTGTACTTGTGGCAGAAATGGTGCCAAGTTACAGTGATCAAAAAGACAGATACCATCTCCTGTAACCTATGGCCTGTGGGGACCGAAATCCCCTCTGTCTGACAGTGTGTGTCTCTTTGCATTTAAACCATACGCTCATCTCTATCACCTTGTCAGGCCCTCGTGCGGAAGGTGAGAGTCAAGTCAATTTGCACAGGCCATAATTGGAAAGGCTAAGATCCCACTGACAAGTTCAGATGTGCTTCCCCCTCAACTTTGTGCTGAGATGGCGCAGAAGGAGAGTGTCTCATTTGTACTTGTGGATTTTAATTTGTGGAGGTGCCTGGATGAAGATATGGAAAGGCCAACGCTATTAAAAGAAAAATGCGTGACTTACATTTCCTAAGAGGTGGGAGCATGCCATGCCATGCAGGGCCACTTGGGGGAAGTGCCAGCGTCAGTCAGGAGGCAGGAGTGAGGAGAGAGAATAAGAGCTGTTGTTGGAGTTTCCTGGGAAAGATAAGACAGGCAGAATCAACAATTTAGGATTGGCGAGTCTGAATCATTTCAGAGGGCTTCAGGCCATAGGGGTGGTCTCTGGTTGTCTGGCACCTGGTCCTGGGATGATTTAGGGTAGGGGAATATTGGCTTGGTGTGAGAGAGCTGGATAAGGAGATGGTGGGTGCTCAGATCAGCCTGTCTGTACAGGAGAGACGAGCTCTGTTTGTCTGTTGCAAGTTGGAGCATGAAGACAGATGTGAACATTTAGGCCCTGTGATTAATTGGATATCAAATAGACATACAAAAATCTAAGAAAAACACAGAACAGAAAGTAATGAATTTGGGGGGAAAAAAATGTTCTTTTCAGTTTGGAACTATAGGTGCCTGATGGCCACGCAGAGGGTGGTACCAGAAGGCATCTAGAAACGTAGGTGTGGAGGTCAGAGCCCAAGAGATGGAGATGTGGGTGGGGAAGTAATCTGCTTACAACATTGCCTGAGATGGACTGGCTCTAGAACAAACCTGATGGGAGGAAGAAGTGTGGTTTTAATTATGGAACTCAGCTCTACAGTGCTTTTTTTCCAGGTCGTCGAACATTACCGTGGCTCTTCTGTAAAATGTCTGGGAGGTCAGCAAGGCTTCTGTCAGTGTTTATTGTCCTTGTCCAGCAAACTTCATGCTAAACGATGTCCTACTACAACTAAATGTACAATATTTAGGAAACTTGGAAAAACTTACTGGAATGCAGAAATCCCTAAAAATGTTCATTTCTCCATTTGGACACACTAGGCACATGCTGCCTTCATATTTATTTTGGCCTAACTTTCAACATACAGTGATTGATGTTGCTACTGAGGAAATGTACAACAGGAGGAAACTGAAGGCAAGTGAAAAAGGTGCATCTGTATGACCACACATGTGCAGGGTCAACTCCAGGAGATGGACATTCTCGGGGTACACTTGTACCACGATCTGCCATCCAGAATTCTGAAGGTGCTATAGGACCAGGACTCCCCCTGCCTTAGACACTGTCAGAGTCACGCTGCTTCATTCTTGTTCTCCTGGGGTCCTCTCCTAGATTAGGAGAGGCTTGCTGCTCCATGTTTCAAAACTAAAGAGATGTAACAACAAAAACTGGGCTCCAGCTCTATTTTCAGGTTCCTTCTAAATTTTATTCCTACTTGCTCTTAAAAATAGTTGGGGACTTCAGCCTATTTTCATATCCTCCCATGAAAACTTGCATTTTTTTTTTTACTTTTTAATCCTCTGCCTCATATATGCAGCATTATTCTTCTGTACTTGGTTACCAGCCAGGAGATTCTTTCAAAATTTTTTCACCACCCTCCATCTATTAGCTTCTGACTGTTGCCAAGCGTAATTATAAAACATCTCTCAGATATTACTGGGACATGGACACAGGTTTCCCTGTACATTGCTTATTTTATCCATCAAGTTATAAATTTCTTTTACTACTTAAAACCTTAGGAAGTTGAATTTTCTTTAATGTATATCCTTCTGATTTCATTATACCTCTTAGCTAAATATGCAATAGTCTCCTATATGCTGACTTCAAGTGCGATTTTTCAGTACTAAAAAATATTCTAAACAACCCTCAGTATATCATAAGTTGTTAGCGTTATCTAAAAGTTGATAAAAGTTTTAAGGCAGCTGTCCAAAAATGCTATGCCAATCTAACAGAAATTCTCTTGGAACAAATAATTTTTAAAAAACTAATTTAACAAGAGATGGAAACCATAAAAAAGACCCAAATTAGGGACTTCCCTGGTGGTGCAGTGGATACGACTCCACGCTCCCAATACAGGGGACCCAGGTTCAATCCCTGGTCAGGGAACTAGATCCCACATGCATGCTGCAACTAAGAGTTCGCATGCCACAACTAAGGAGCCCTGGAGCCACAACTAAGGAGCCCACCTGCTGAAACTAAGACCTGGCACAACCAAAAAAAAAAAGAATTCTTCAGGACTTCTCTGGTGGTGCAGTGTTTAAGAATCTGCCTGCCAATGCAGAGGACACGGGTTTGAGCCCTGGTCCGGGAAGATCCCACATGCCACAGAGCAACTAAGCCAGGGCACCACAACTACTGAGCCTGCACTCTAGAACCCATGAGCCACAACTACTGAGCCCATGTGCTGCAACTACTGAAGCCTGTGAGCCTAGAGCCCGTGATTTGAAACAAAGAGAAGCCACCGCAATGAGAAGCCCACACACAGCAACGAAGAGTAACCCCCACTCACTGCAACTAGAGAAAGCCCACACACAGCAATGAAGACCCAATGCAGCCAAAAAATAAATTAATTAATTAAAAAAAAAGACCCAAATGAAATTACAGAACTGAAAAATACAATAGCAGAAATTTTAAAAACCTCCATTGATAAGTTCAGTAGTAGAGTGGAGATGACAAAAACAGAATAAGTAAACTCGAGGATAGAATACTAGAATTCATCTGATCTGAAAACAGTCATATCATCAGTGTGCCAGAAAGACAAGATTTAGTAGGGCTGAAAGACTATTGGATGATACAATGACTGAAAAGTTCTCAAATTTTGTAAAAAAAAAAAAAAGTGCAGCAGAAAGGGAGAGGCAGCATGTGAGAAGGAGGGCCTCTGGAGTGTGGACTTCCAGAGCTTGGAGCCTTCTCTTCGCTGCAAACCTCAGATGTCTCAGCGTTTTGGCTTGCTGTATTTCTGAAAAAGGGAACCTGGTTTGGATAAATTGCCCAGCAAAGAAAAATCCAAGACACCAGTCAGATTTTTACCACAGTTGTCTATGCCAGGTGGCTGACAGGGTCTTTGTGCTCCAGCTGGTTGTCAGGTCTGAGCCTCTGGTGAGAGAGCCAAGTACAGGACATTGGACCACCAGAGACCTCCTGGCCCCATGTGATATCAATCAGCAAGAGCTCTCCCAGTGATCTCCATCTCAACGCTAAGACCCAGCTTCAGTCAATGACCAGCAAGCTCCAGTGCTCGACACTCCATGCCAAACAACTAGCAAGACAGGAACACAACACCACTCATTAGCAGAGAGGCTGCCTAAAATCATAATAAGTTCACAGACATCCCAAAACACACCACCAGAAGTGGTCCTGCCTACCAGAAAGAAAAGATCCAGCCTCATTCACCAGAACACAGACACCAGTCCACTCCACCAGGAAGCCTACATAGGCCACTGAACCAACCTCACCCACTAGGGACAGACACCAAAAAAAACAGGAACTAAGAACGTGCAGCCTGCGAAAAGGAGACCCCAAACACAGTAAGTTAAACAAGATGGAAGACAGAGAAATATGCAGCAAATGAAGGAGCAAGGTAAAAACCCACCAAACCAAACAAATGAAGAGGAAATAGGCAGTCTACCTGAAAAAGAATTCAGAGTAATGATAGTAAAGATGATCCAAAATCTTGGAAATAGAATGGCGAAAATACAAGAAACATTTAACAAGGAGCTAGAAGAAGTAAAGAGCAAACAAACCCAAACAATTAAGAAAATGGTAATAGGACCATACCTATCAATAATTACCTTAAATGTAAATGGATTAAATTCTCCAACTAAAAGACATAGACTGGCTGAATGGATACAAAAACAAGATCCATATAAATACTGCCTACAAGAGACCCACTTCAGACCTGGGAACACATACAGACTGAAAGTGAGGGGATGGAAAAAGATATTCCATGCAAATGGAAATAAAAAGAACGCTGGAGTAGCAATTCTCATATCAGACAACATACATAGACTTTAAAGTAAAAACTATTACAAGAGACAAAGAAGGACACTACATAATGATCAAAGGATCAATCCAAGAAGAAGATATAACCATTGTAAATATTAATGCACCCAAAATAGGAGCACCTCAATACATAAGGCAAATGTTACCAGCCATAAAAGGGGAACTCAACTGTAACACAATAGCACTAGGGGACTTTAACACCCCACTCTCACCAATAGACAGATCAACCAAAATGAAAATAAATAAGGAAACACAAGCTTTAAATAATACATTAAACAAGACAGACTTAATTGATATTTATAGGACATTCCATCTAAAAACAACACCATACACTTTCTTCTCAAGTGCTCATGGAACACTCTCCAGGATAGATCATATCTTGGGTCACAGATCAAGCCTTGGTAAATTTAAGAAAATTGAAATCGTATCAAGTATCTTTTCCAACCATAACACTATGAGACTAGATATCAATTACAGGGAAAGAAATGTAAAATATAAAAACACATGGAGGCTAAACAATGTGCTAATAAATAACCAAGAGATCACTGAGGAAATCCAAGAGAAAATCAAGAAATACTGAGAAAAAATGATGATGAAAACACGACGGCCCAAAACTTATGGGATGCAGCAAAAGAGGTTCTAGGAGGGAAGTTTATAGCAATACAATCTAACCTCAAGACCCAAGAAAAATCTCAAATAAATAACCTAACCTTACACCTAAAGCAATTAGAGAAAGAAGAACTAAAAAACCCCAAAGTTAGCAGAAGGAAAGAAACCATAAATATCAGATCAGAATGAAGTGAAAAAGAAATGAAGGAAATGATAGCAAAGATCAATAAAACTAAAAGCTAGTTCTTTGAGAAGATAAACAAAATTGATAAACCATTAGCCAGATTCATCAAGAAAAAAGAGAGAAGACTCAAATCAACAGAATATGAAATTAAAAAGAAGTAACAACTGACACTGCAGAAATACAAAGGATCATGAGAGATTACTACAAGCAACTATATGCCAATAAAATGGAGACCCTGGAAGAAATGGACAAATTCTTAGAAAAGCACAACCCTCCGAGACTGAACTAGGAAGAAATAGAAAACATTTCAGACCAATCACAAGCACTGAAATTGAAACTATGATTAAAAATCTTTCAACAGAGAAGACTCAAATCAACAGAATATGAAATTAAAAAGAAGTAACAACTGACACTGCAGAAATACAAAGGATCATGAGAGATTACTACAAGCAACTATATGCCAATAAAATGGAGACCCTGGAAGAAATGGACAAATTCTTAGAAAAGCACAACCCTCCGAGACTGAACTAGGAAGAAATAGAAAACATTTCAGACCAATCACAAGCACTGAAATTGAAACTATGATTAAAAATCTTTCAACAAACAAAAGTCCAGGAGCAGATGGCCTCACAGACGAATTCTATCAAGCATTTAGAGAAGAGTTAAGACCTATCCTTCTCAAACTCTTCCAAAATATAGCAGAGGGAGGAACACTCCCAAACTCATTCTATGAGGCCACCACCACTCTGATACCAAAACCAGACAAAGATGTTACAAAAAAAGAAAACTACAGGTCAATATCCCTGATGAACATAGATGCCAAACTCCTCAAAAAAATACTAGCAAACAGAATCCAGCAGCACATTAAAAGGATCATACACCATGATCAAGTGAGGTTTATCCCAGGAATGCAAGGTTTCTTCAATACACATAAATCAATCAATGTGATACACCATATTAACAAACTGAAGGATAAAAACCATATAATCATCTCAGTAGATATAGAAAAAGCTTTCAACAAAATTCAACACACATTTATGATAAAAACCCTCCAGAAAGTAGGCAGAGAGGGAACTTACCTCAACATAATAAAGGCCATATGTGACAAACCCACAGCCAACATGGTTCTCAAAGGTGAAAATCTGAAACCATTTCCACTAAGATCAGAAACAAGACAAGGTTGTCCACTTTCACCACAATTATTCCACATAGTTTTGGAAGTTTTTGTATCCACAGCAGAGACGAAAAAGAAATAAAAGGAATCCAAATCAGAAAAGAAGTAAAACTGTCACTGTTTGCAGATGACATGATACTATACATAGAGAATCCTAAAGATACTACCAGAAAGCTACTGAGCTAATCAACTAATTTGGTAAAGTAGCAGGACACAAAATTAATGCACAGAAATCTCTTGCATTCCTATACACTAATGATGCAAAATCTGAAGGAGAAATTAAGGAAACTGTCTCATTTACCATTGCAACAAAAAGAGTAAAATACCTAGGAATAAACCTACCTACCTAAGGAGGCAAAAGACCTGTATGCAGAAAACTGTAAGACACTGATGAAAGAAATTAAAGATGATACCCACAGATGGAGAGATATACCACGTTCTTGGACTGGAAGCATCAACATTGTGAAAATGATTATACTACTCAAAGCAATCTACAGATTCAATGCAATCCCTATCAAACTACCAATCGCATTTTTCACAGAACTACAACAAAAAAATTCACAATCTTTATGGAAACACAAAAGACCCCGAATTGCCAAAGCAATCTTGAGAAAGAAAAACGGAGCTGGAAGAATCAGGCTCCCAGACTTCAGACTATACTACAAAGGTACAGTAATCAAGAGAGTATGGTACTGGCACAAAAACAGAAATATAGATCAGTGGAACAGGATAGAAAGCCCAGAGATAAACCCATGCACATAGTCACTTTATCTTTTACAAATGAGGCAAGAATATACAATGGAGAAAAGACAGCCTCTTCAATAAGTGGTGCTGTGAAAACTGGACAGCTACATGTAAAAGAATGAAATTAGAACATTCCTTAACACCATACACAAAAATAAACTCAAAATGGATTAAAGACCTAAATTTAAGGCCAGACACTATAAAACTCCTAGAGGAAAGCATAGGCAGGACACTCTTTGACATAAATCACAGCAAGATCCTTTTTGACCCACCTCTTAGAGAAATGGAAATAAAAACTAAAATAAACGAATGAGACCTAATGAAACTTAAAAGTTTTGCACAGCAAAGGAAACCATAAACAAAACGAAAAGGCATCTCTCAGAATGGGAGAATATATTTGCAAATGAGTCAATGGACAAAGGATTAATCTCCAAAACATACAGAGAGCTCATTGTCAAAAGACAAACAACCCAATCCAAAAATGGGCAGAAGACCTAAACAGACTTTTCTCCAAAGAATATATACAGATTGCCAACAAACACATGAAAGAATGCTCAACATCACTAATCATTAGAGAAATGCAAATCAAAACTACAATGAGGGGCTTCCCTGGTGGCGCAGTGGTTGCGCGTCC
>NC_041218.1:101313374-101344727 GCF_002837175.3 Physeter macrocephalus | reverse complement strand
CATCTCACACCAGTCAGAATGGCCATCATCAAAAAATCTACAAACAATAAATGCTGGAGACGGTGTGGAGAAAAGGGAACCCTCTTGCACCGCTGGTAGGAATGTAAATTGATAGAGCCACTATGGAGAACAGTATGGAGGCTCCTTAAAAAACTAAAAATAGGGTTATCATATGATCCAGCAATCCCACTACTGGGCATATATCATGAGAAAACCGTAATTCAAAAAGAGTCATGTACCACAATATTTATTGTAGCACTATTTACGATAGCCAGGACATGGAAGCAACCTAATTGTCCACTGACAGATGAATGGATAAAGAAGATGTAGCAATATATACAATGGAATATTACTCAGCCATAAAAAGAAACAAAGTTGAGTTATTTGCAGTGAGGTGGATGGACCTAGAGTATGTCATACAGAGTGACGTAAGTCAGAAGATTAAAAAAAAAAATGCTGTATGCTAACACATATATATGTAATCTAAAATAAAAATAAAAAGTTCTGAAGAACCTAGAGGCAGGACAGGAATAAAGACGCAGACGTAGAGAATGGACTTGAGGACATGGGGAGGGGGAAGGGTAAGCTGAGACGAACTGAGAGAGTGGCATGGACATATGTACACTACCAAATGTAAAATAGCTAATGGGAAGCAGCCGCATAGCACAGGGAGATGAGCTGGGTGCTTTGTGACCACTTAGAGAGGTGGAACAGGAAGGGTGGGAGGGAGACACAAGAGGGAGGGGATATGGGGATATATGCATATGTATAGCTGATTCACTTTGTTGTACAGCAGCAACTAACACAACAATGTAAAGCAATTATACCTCAATAAAGATGTTTTAAAAAAAGGGCAAATATACAAATGTAAGAAGCTGGGAAGGTTCTAAACAGGAGGAATCCAAAGAAATACACGCCAAGGCACATCATAATTAAAATTCTAAAACTGGAGACAAAGAAAAAAAATCTTAGAGGATCAACACATTGCCTATAGGGCAGGGGTCCCCAACCCCCGGGCCACACACCGGTACCAGTCCATGGCCTTTTAGGAACTGGTCTGCACAGCAGGAGGTGAGTGGCAGGCGATCAAGTAAAGCTTCATCTGTATTTACAGCCCATGGCTCACATTGCCGCCTGAGCTCCACCTCCCGTCAGATCAGCGGTAGCATTAGATTCGCATAGGAGCGCGAACTCTCCTGAGAGGGATCTAGGTTGCACACTCCTTCTGAGAATCTAATGCCTCATGATTTGAGGTGGAGCTGAGGCAGTGAGGCTAGCACTGAGGAGCGGCTGCAAATACAGATTATCACTAGCAGAGAGGTTTGACTGCACAGAGACCATAATAAATCAATTGTTTGCAGATTCATATCAAAACCCTATCAGTGAGTGGCAGGTGACAATTAAGCTGCATCTGGTGGCAGGCTTTAAGTCAGAATCCGACACTTTTTTTGGTCTGCGCATGGCCCGCCCATTATTTTATTTACCGCTTCCATCCGCGCCTCTTTCCCTCACTGTGCACCTGTCTCAGTCACAGTTTTGATAAGCCCACAAGCTAACCCTAGCCAAAATGAGTAGAAAACAAACATTGCTGGAGAGTTTCTTTGAAAAGGGAGAAAAATGCAATGATGAGACAACAGAAGACTCTAAGATGGCCAACAAGAAGAAAGCTACATTTAAAAGAAAATACCAAGAGTCCTACTTAAATTACAAGTTCATTGCAACAGTTGATTCACATTCTCCAAGTCCGCTTTGTATAATATGTGGTGACCGGCTATCCCAAAAAGCCATGAAACCTTCAAAACTGCTTTGCCGTATGGAGACCAAGAACCCTGCATTAAAAGACAAGCCTCTGGAGTATTTCAGAAGAAAAAAAAAATGTGAACATGAAAAACAGAAGCAATTATTGAAGGACACCACTTCATCAAATGTGTCTGCACTGAGAGCATCTTTCTTAGTGGCTAATCGCATTGCTAAAGCTAAGAAGCCCTTTACTATTGGTGAAGAGTTGATCCTGCCTGCTGCTAAGGACATTTGTCATGAACTTTCAGGAGAGGCTGCGGTTCAAGATGTGGCACATGTTCCTCTTTCAGCTAGCATCCTAACTAGACACATTGATGAAATAGCAGAGAATACTGAGGCACAATTTTAAGAGAGGATTAATGAGTCACTGTGGTATGCAGTCCAGGGTGACGAGTCTACCTATGTTGAAAACAAGACAGCAATGCTTGTTTTTGTGGGATCCTTTACTATTGGTGAAGAGTTGATCCTGCCTGCTGCTAAGGACATTTGTCATGAACTTTCAGGAGAGGCTGCAGGAGAGGCTGCGGTTCAAGATGTGGCACATGTTCCTCTTTCAGCTAGCATCATAACTAGACACGTTGATGAAATAGCAGAGAATACTGAGGCACAATTTTAAGAGAGGATTAATGAGTCACTGTGGTATGCAGTCCAGGGTGACGAGTCTACCTATGTTGAAAACAAGACAGCAATGCTTGTTTTTGTGGGATGTATTTTTCAGGAGGACGTGCGTGAGGATATGTTATGTGCACTTTTGTTGCCAACTAACACCACAGCTGCAGAACGATTCAAGTCTTTGAATGATTACATATCAGGAAAACTGAATTGGTCATTTTGTGTCGGTATATGCACGGATGGAGCAGCTGCCACGACGGAACTGTTTTCTGGTTTCACTACTCGGGTCAAAGAGGTCACTTCTGAATGTGAGTCCACACACTGTGTCATCCATAGAGAAATGCTGGCTAGCTGAAAAATGTCACCCGAACTTAACAACGTTTTGCAGGATGTGATTAAAACTATCAACCACATTAAAGTACATGCCCTTAACTCACGTGTGTTTGCACAGCTCTGTGAGGAGATGGACACAGAGCACACACATCTTCTCTTATACACAGAAGTGAGATGGCTTTCTAAAGGTAGATCACTGACCAGAGTTTTTCAGTTACAAGGGCTGCTCCAGAGATTTAGAAAAACAGTCACCAGTGGCCAGAGTTTTTCAGTTACAAGAGCTGTTCCAGAGATTTAGAAAAACAGTCACCACTGGCAGCACATTTCAGTGGCACAGAATGGGTCGCAAAACTTGCTTACCTGTGTGACATATTTAACCTGCTCAGTGAGCTCAATCTGTCACTTCAAGAGAGAACGACACTGTGTTCAAGTTGGCAGATAAAGTGGCTGCATCCAAAGCCAAAAAGGAATTATGGGGCGATGAGTGAACATTGGGATTTTTGACATGTTTCAAACATTAGCAGAGATTTTGAAAGAGACTGAGCCAGGGCCTTCTTTTTCCCAGCTGGTTCATGATCGCCTATTTCAGCTTTCAAAAGAGTTTGAGCATTACCTCCCAACCACAAAAGATCCCCGAACTGGGAAGGAATGGATCTGCCACCCATTTATGAATAAACCAGGTGAATCAACTTTGTCTGTGCTAGAAGAGGATCAAGTGCTTGAGATCACAAATGACAGTGGACTTAAAAGTATGTTTGAGGCAACTTCAAATCTCTATGCATTCTGGATTAAAGTCAAGACGGAATATCCTGAGATTGCCACAAATGCACTGAAAAGCCTGCTTCCATTTCCAGCATCCTATCTTTATGAAGCAGGGTTTTCTGCAGTGACCACAACAAAAACAAGATTACGGAGTAGGCTGGACATAAGCAACACACTTTGGGTGTCACTGTCTCCCATCAGCCCCAGATGGGACCATCTAGTTGCAGGAAAACAAGCTCAGGGCTCCCACTGATTCTACATTATGGTGAGTTGTGTAATTATTTCATTATATATTACAATGTAATAATAATAGAAATAAAGTGCACAATAAATGTAACGCACTTGACTCATCCTGAAAGCATCACCCCCACTCCTGGTCCATGGAAGAATTGTCTTCCATGAAACTGGCCCCTGGTGCCAAAAAGGTTGGAGACCACTGCTATAGGAAGACACCAATTCAAATGACATCAGATTTCTCATTGAAACCATATAGGAGAGAAGGAGAGTGGTACAATAACCTCTAAGTTCTGAAAGAAAAGAACTAGCAACTGTGATTCTACTCCCAACAGAATTATTTTTCAGTAATAAAAGGAAAATGAAAACAATCTCAGGTAAAGGAAAACTAAAAGTATTTCCAACAGAAAGAAAATGATAAAAGAAGGAAACTGGGAGAATTAGGAAGGGACAAAGTACAATGGAAAGAACAAAATATAGGTACATGGAAAGGTCTATCCTTTTCTCATTGGATTTATCAAGCATATTTGAGGATTTAAGACAAAATTATAACACTATCTGATAGCCAAAATGGTCCACACTTCACTTAAAGTGGTAAACTATTGATATCAGTAGAATTTTATAAGGTACATGTATATAATTCAACATCCAGAGCAAACACTGTGACAACTATACAAAGAGATATACTCAAAAACATATGTAAATCAAAATAGAGTTCTAAAAATACTAAGTAACTAACAGGAAAGGAGAAACTGAGGAGTGAGAATGAGAGAAAACAAATAGAAGGCAACTAATAAAATAAAAGAATTAACGATTTTCATATCAAAAATTACCTTAAATGTAAATGGTCTAAATATACTAACCAAAGAACAGAAAGATTAAAACAACAACAAAAAAACCCAAACACCTCACCTATAGTCTATTTAAACTCACTTCAAATTCAACAACAGAGGTAAGGAAAGTGAAACAAAACAAAACAAAAGATATGCCATGCAAACCTTACTCAAATCAGAGCAGGAGTGGCTATATTAATACAAGATAAAGTAGACTTCACAAAAAATAAAATTACTAAGACAAAGAGGCACATTACACATGATGAAAGAATGAATCCACCAGGAAAACACGACAATCCAAATGTGTACACACCAACCATCAGAGCCTCAAAATCATGAAACAAAAAAGGATAGAATTGAAAGAAGAAATAGACAAATCTACAATGACAGTTGGAAAACTGAACATTTTCCTCTCAGAAGCTGATAGAACTACTAGACAGAAAATCAACAGGAATACAGAAGGTATGAATAACAAAATCAACGAACAAGATTTAGTCAAAATAAAAACATGACACCCAACAACAGCAGACATCTTTTTCCAGGACTTACCAAAATAGACCATATTTTGAGCCATAAAACAAATCTCAACACATTTAATATAATTGAAATCCTGCAGAATGTGTTCTCTGACCACAATGGAATCACACTAGAAATCAATAGCAGAAAGAAAGACGGGAAAATCTCTAAACATGTGGAAATTAAACAATGCACTTATAAACAATCTATGGCTCAAAGAAGAAGTATCAAATAAAATTTAAAAAGAGATGAATGAAAACAAAGCATATCAAAATTTGTGGGATGTAGCTAAAGCAGTATGACATAGAAATTTGTAGCATTACATGCTCACATTAGAAATTAGGAAAATCTCAAATTAATGACCTAAGTTCTTACCTCAAGAAACAAGAAAAACAAACAAATAAAATAAACTAAAAGCAAGCAGAAGGAAGGAAATAATAAAGATAAAGCCAGAAATTAATAACATGAAAAACAGAAAAAACATAGAGAGAAATCAATGAAACAAAGAGCTGGTTCATTAATAAGATTAATAAAATCGACAAACCTCTAGCAAAACTTACAAAGAAAAAGGAGAAATGACATAAATCAGGAGTGAAAGAGGACTATCACTAGTGACTCTTCAGAAATTAAAAGGATAATAAAAGAACACTGTGATGTATATCATACTTCCAGTATACGTGAAGATGCAAACTATCAAAAGGAGAAATAGACAAACTGAATATGCATGTGTCTATTAAAATTAAATCAATAGTTAATATTTTTTTTTTATAAAAGGCATCAGTTTCAGATGGTTTTACTGGTGAATCCTTTCAAACATTTAAGAAAGAAACAATATGAATATTAAAATATTGCTTTTAGAAAGTTGAACTAGAGGAAACACTTTTTTAACTCATTCCATGAGGCCAGCATTATCCTAATACCAACACAAAATAAGAACATTATAAAAATATAAAACTACACACCAAAGTTTCTCATGAGCATAGGTGTAAAAACAAATTGGTAAATTAAATATAACAATGTATAAAAAGAATTATATGTCATGACCAAGTGGGATTTATTCCAGGAATGCAAGTCTGGTTCAACATTTAAAAACTGTCAATGTCATCTACCTCATCAACAGGCTAAAGAAAAAAAAAAATCACATGATCATATCAGTTGATGCAGAAACAGTATTTGACAAAATTTAAAATCCATTCATGATGAAAATTGTCAGCAAGTAAGGACTAAGGGGGAATTATTTCAACTTGATGAAGAGTATTTACAGAAATCTATACCCAGCATTATACTTAATGGTGAACAACTGAATGCTTTTTCCTAAGATTGGGAATAAGACAAATTGTCTGCTATCATCAATATAGTACTGGACACTGCAATAAGGCAAGCAAAAGAAATAAAAGTCATATATAATGGAACATTAGAAATACAACATATCTCTATTTGCAGATATGATTGTTTAATTAGAAAAATTATACAAACTGTATAAAAATACACCTAGAAAATCCATTATATTTCTATACACCAGCACATGGGCACCAAGATAAAAATATATATAATTGCATGTATAATCACCTCTCCCCAATGTAAATCTAACAAAACACATCACTACTTTGATACTGAAAACTACAAAGTGGTGATGAAAAAAATCAAAATACTTCTAAATAAATGGAGATACATAACATGTTTATTGACTAGAAGACTCAATATACTAAAGATGAAAATTCCTCCAAAATTGATCTGTAGACAATGCTATTCACACCAAAATCTCAGAAGGGGCTTTTGTAGAGAGAGATGAGTAGAAAAATTTATACTGAAAGACTTAGGCACTCTTGACACGGAAGATTAAAGTGGGAGAATCACTGTACTCAATATTAAGGTACATGTACCTTAATATGTCTAGTAATAGACATATTATGTCTAGTAATAGACAGCTGTAATATTTCAGACAATGTGGTGTTGGAGGAGTGATGACTGGGAAGAAAGAACGGAAGGGTGTCCAAGTTGATTCTGATGCACAACCATTAGCTACAGCAACTGCAAGCTGACCACATACAAAACTGATATCTGTAGCTGTGGGGAACTTTTTACTCCTACTGTCTTCCGGTAAAATCCTATAAAACCTTTCACTATGTTCTGAATTTTCTCTCTGGGGCTGCACGACACCAGCCCAGCTCTCTTTGATATAATAGCCCTTAAACTATTTTAAGAAAACTATTTGGAGTTTCCTCCTGTCCAGGCCATACTCCCTTAAGTCCCTAATAATTGTTTGTGTGGACAAAAAAGAAAAACAAATTAAAACATGAAGGCTTTATTTTTTTGACATATGTTCGAATAAAAAACGTGGTGTAACTGTACTACTCTTATGGGTCGTTTCCAGGGAATTCCTGCTAATTCACAGGAATGTCACCCTACAGTGACCTTTTTGGTGGTTTGGTAATTAAACTTTCTTACACAGAGCCAAGACGATTTTACATTATCCTACTTTCTACTGTTACAGTGTGACCTTGAGGTCCCAGAGCTGAACTAGAGTAGCATTCCTTATTCTTGTCCTGGTTGTGTTGGAAAAAAAATTTCAGAGATAACAGGGCCCCATACTCTCATTTTACAAATGAGGAATACAAATTCCTGGGAGGTTAAGAGTCTTGAGGTAACTGAACGAAGACTCTGTTAATAATTTGTAATACTGAATGTGACTCCTATCTTCCCCATCACACCACTGAGCCTCCATGAAAGGGAGTTCATCCTGTCTCATATAAATATGTGAAAACAATTAAAGTACCTCTGTATACTTATATGACATAAAAAATGGTCATCAAAATGCTATTTTCTTAAATAACTTTGACAAGTTGAGTTAGGAAATTTATAGGTTTACGGTAGGATAACTTAAGATGAAAAAGTGATGTTGAAAGATATATAAATTATTTGATTTTGGAGCCTTACAAAGGCTGTTGACCTGCATAATATTTGTACTACTACCTCTTAATTTTAAAATTAACTCAAGCCAGACTGAGATTTCCTCTATCTGTTTATACTAAAGTGAAACACATTGGACCATGACTGTTATTTGCTTTTATTGCTCGTTTGTTTTGGATTATTTTTGTTTTGTTTCTTTTTCTCTTTTTCTAAGAATTAGATAGTCTATACCCACTTTTAAAACTCACCCTAGGGCTGTATATTCATGATAAAATTTGTGCCTTATTGAAATATATTGAAACTGAAATTCATACTGGTTTATAAAGCAAAACGATTGAAACTGTGATGTTAATATGCAAATGCATAGGAAAATGAATCTTTCCCAAATCTCCAGTCTGCTGGGTTCACCTTTGCTCCAGGGACCAGATGAAATCACAAGAGTCCTGACACCACTTATCTGTGGAATGTCCTGAGGGCATCTCATTTTTTCCCCAGGGTTCCCAACCAGGTCAGACATTTACTTTCTCCTAGGGATCGCTGTGCCCTCTCCCCCTGCAGGCCAGGGCTGAATTGGTGTTTGATGACCCCTGTGCCTACTGCCTGCCCAGCAACCTCTATTTGCCTTCGAGCGAGAACACAAGTGTGGTCTAAACTCATTCCACAAGCTGTCACCAATTCAAAGTTGTTCAGTATAGAAAATGTGAAAACAGCATGGACATGATTTTTAAAAATTAATTAAATTAAAGTAGCCATTATAGATAAATGGTCTTGAGGTCAGACATCACAATGGCTATAATTTTCACTCACAGTATCTGTAGAGGAACAGTTTCAACAACGTCCGTCTGTATTCCTGATCTTTTCAAGCTCATTCTCTACCAGTGGAGTGAATTCCCTTACCTCTCCTTTTCACTGGTTCTCAAATATTCTTAGAACTCCTTTCTCTGGGATCTAGCCAGAGGGAACTCCCAAATTAATATATATGATCTCTCTCAGTCCCTGTGTCCAAAGAGATCATTCTTTTTCTTCAGCCTACGTATTGTCTTAGTTTCTTTTTAGACCAGCTAAGATTTTTGCTCTTCTACTAACTTTTTTTCCTAAGTAAAAGCAATTTCCTCCCTTAGATGAATTTTATCGTTCCCCAAGGATAGGAGAGCAGCTGAAATATACATAAATATAAATTTAAAAATATAAATTTAAAATATTAAATTAAATTCAAATAACCATTATAGCCTTGAGGTCAGACGTTACAATGGCAAATATATACAAATGTTTTCTTCTTGCTAATTTGGAAGCTGCAACTACCTGCCACTGTGGCTAACATGCTCCCAATTTCACACTCGGAGCCACTTCTGGTCATTTATAGCATCCTTTCCCACTGAGTCTGAATATGGCCTAATGAAACTATCCAAGCTGTCATGCTCAAATAACCAAGGATATAAGACTTTTTCACCAACCAGATCTCAATCTTTTTCTGGATTGTCTTTGTGACCCAGAGCTTAATTTGATGCTGGCAGATTTCTTTACATGTTAGTGTTTCCCTAAGGTTTATGCTATTCAATTTCCCAGGAAACTATTACTCATCAGCTTTCTTTCCAAGTACTGTTAAACTTATTTCCACACTCCTATCTTCCCCAAGGATTTATGTCTGTGTTATTCAATATGGTAGGAAAAAAAACACAACCAATACACTCTAAAGTTGTCATTGCAAAATGCGTGATAACTTGACATTTACTGTAATGGTGATTGGTTTTTGTTTACTTCATGTGGTCATCTGATTTTCAGGCTAAGATTTTGGACTGGGTGATGGGCTGGCAACTCATCTCAAGTCCAGGGTGGAGGAAGGCAGGGAACTCCCAGGGCCAATCTTGGAGATGGAGTAGATGAAGGAGATGCCACCAATCAGGAGGCCCCTGGAATCAGTACTCAATCCTGGATTGTAGAATCATTTTCATCACTGCTTTAGTCATGGTAGCAATATAATGCCAGTCAGTCTAGATCTGGATGGTCTGTGTAGTGGGATCCCTGACACTCCCGTCTGGCTAAGTACATAACCTTGACTCATTTTTTATTTAATCTTATAATAGGGAGATTGAAAGTTTTGACTTAGTAATCCATCACTGCACCACGGTGGGGTGTGACTGTCCATCATCACCCCTGCTCATACTTCTCTGCTGGGTGATTAACGCCATAACCATGCATCCAAGCCCTCAATGTAGATACACTTTGCTGCTCCTTGACCTTAATGACCTATTTTCTATTATTTAGTTTTTCAATTTCAAATTTCTGAGATTGGCTTGCTTCTTAGAATCAATATTTATATTTAGTATGGAAATGCTTTTTATTTCATTAAAAGTTTTTATAAATGAGCTAGTCTTTTGACACTGATGGCATTTCAGAAGTAAAATAATTTCTGATTTTTCTTGTTCTCAAACTTAATTCTCACATTTGTCTTCTATATGTTCTCATATCCATTGTTCTCGTCCAGGCATTCTTCTCATCTGGGATAATAAAAATATTACACTCCTGGTTAGGGAGCTCCTGGATCACTGCCTTTTTTGTTCCACTTCCAAATGCTGTCTCAGGCTTCTTCTCACGTGAGTTCTTCTGGGAAAACTGGACCAAAATATGCATTCTTAGCGGGAGCTATATTTTCCCCAATGAGGAAAAATTGGTTCTTAGGTGCTAAAAAAGTTCCTACATATATGCATACAATATGAAAAGAGGTATACAGTGTATCTGTGGCATTAAATTTTGGGAAGGAGCTATTAGGAAAACATACCTATAGGGATTCCTTAGGGGACAATAATAATGATAACAATAATGATAATACAGAAATGCTACTCTGGAAAATGTCACTTGAAATACAGATAAATCATGACAAAACTATAGCCAATTGATTTACCCCATTGCACTTATGGGCAGTTTTCTGCATTGGGTTGTTAGCTCCTCTTCACTGGCATGGGCACAATCTTGCTATTTTGTTCCTCTCAGTATTTTTTGTAGTGAGTCTATGTCCAGCAATGTTTGCAGAAGGGAAGAGGCTGGTAAAAGCTTGCTGTACAATACTTTCTCCAGTATATACTCTTCCATTCTCCTATTTTTAAACTCCTAATTTACGTTATATTTTTTAAACTTTTCTCTTTTTCTTTAACACTAGGGCTGCTAAAGCACATCTATAAAACCAATGACAAGAGTATATTAAGGAGTATATATTGGTCAACCTTGTGAAATACTGCTAAAAGGTCACATAAAATGAGAACAGAATTGACCGTCAGGGTTTAGCAGCACACAAGTCATCAGGGTCCTTTCCAAGAGCACTTTCACTGAAGTAGTAGAAGTGAAAGCCTAATTAAAACGGTATAAGAGAGAATGGGAAGAAAGAAATACCAGTTTATAATCCTGCCAACAATATATGAGATTCTGCCTAGAATGACAGAAATAGTCATGTCTTTTGCCAAGCCTCACTCAAGTTATAACCATCCTCAACTTTTCTATTTATGTTATCTTCCACATTTACTCAGAAACTCTTCTATTAATATCATCTTCTGCATTTGGTAACTATTTAAAAAAGATTTTTTTAAATTGAAGTATAGTTGATTTACAATGTTGTGTTTGTTTCAGGTGTACAGAAAAGTGATTTTTTTTCTGTCCTCTCTAATCACTCTGTATTTTTTACCAGTCCCCCCTCTTCTTGACCTTTTAATGTTTGAATGATCCAAGAGTCAGCTCTTGGCTCTATTTTCTTCTCTACCTACAGTCACTTCCTTATAGTGTTATCCAGGATACTCTAACATTTCCCAGATTTATATCTCCAGCTCATAACTCACTCGTGGCTGCATCCAAAGCCAAAAAGGAATTATGGGGCGATGAGTGAACATTGGGATTTTTGACATGTTTCAAACATTAGCAGAGATTTTGAAAGAGACTGAGCCAGGGCCTTCTTTTTCCCAGCTGGTTCATGATCGCCTATTTCAGCTTTCAAAAGAGTTTGAGCATTACCTCCCAACCACAAAAGATCCCCGAACTGGGAAGGAATGGATCTGCCACCCATTTATGAATAAACCAGGTGAATCAACTTTGTCTGTGCTAGAAGAGGATCAAGTGCTTGAGATCACAAATGACAGTGGACTTAAAAGTATGTTTGAGGCAACTTCAAATCTCTATGCATTCTGGATTAAAGTCAAGACGGAATATCCTGAGATTGCCACAAATGCACTGAAAAGCCTGCTTCCATTTCCAGCATCCTATCTTTATGAAGCAGGGTTTTCTGCAGTGACCACAACAAAAACAAGATTACGGAGTAGGCTGGACATAAGCAACACACTTTGGGTGTCACTGTCTCCCATCCCCCCAGATGGGACCATCTAGTTGCAGGAAAACAAGCTCAGGGCTCCCACTGATTCTACATTATGGTGAGTTGTGTAATTATTTCATTATATATTACAATGTAATAATAATAGAAATAAAGTGCACAATAAATGTAACGCACTTGACTCATCCTGAAAGCATCACCCCCACTCCTGGTCCATGGAAGAATTGTCTTCCATGAAACTGGCCCCTGGTGCCAAAAAGGTTGGAGACCACTGCTATAGGAAGACACCAATTCAAATGACATCAGATTTCTCATTGAAACCATATAGGAGAGAAGGAGAGTGGTACAATAACCTCTAAGTTCTGAAAGAAAAGAACTAGCAACTGTGATTCTACTCCCAACAGAATTATTTTTCAGTAATAAAAGGAAAATGAAAACAATCTCAGGTAAAGGAAAACTAAAAGTATTTCCAACAGAAAGAAAATGATAAAAGAAGGAAACTGGGAGAATTAGGAAGGGACAAAGTACAATGGAAAGAACAAAATATAGGTACATGGAAAGGTCTATCCTTTTCTCATTGGATTTATCAAGCATATTTGAGGATTTAAGACAAAATTATAACACTATCTGATAGCCAAAATGGTCCACACTTCACTTAAAGTGGTAAACTATTGATATCAGTAGAATTTTATAAGGTACATGTATATAATTCAACATCCAGAGCAAACACTGTGACAACTATACAAAGAGATATACTCAAAAACATATGTAAATCAAAATAGAGTTCTAAAAATACTAAGTAACTAACAGGAAAGGAGAAACTGAGGAGTGAGAATGAGAGAAAACAAATAGAAGGCAACTAATAAAATAAAAGAATTAACGATTTTCATATCAAAAATTACCTTAAATGTAAATGGTCTAAATATACTAACCAAAGAACAGAAAGATTAAAACTACAACAAAAAAACCCAAACACCTCACCTATAGTCTATTTAAACTCACTTCAAATTCAACAACAGAGGTAAGGAAAGTGAAACAAAACAAAACAAAAGATATGCCATGCAAACCTTACTCAAATCAGAGCAGGAGTGGCTATATTAATACAAGATAAAGTAGACTTCACAAAAAATAAAATTACTAAGACAAAGAGGCACATTACACATGATGAAAGAATGAATCCACCAGGAAAACACGACAATCCAAATGTGTACACACCAACCATCAGAGCCTCAAAATCATGAAACAAAAAAGGATAGAATTGAAAGAAGAAATAGACAAATCTACAATGACAGTTGGAAAACTGAACATTTTCCTCTCAGAAGCTGATAGAACTACTAGACAGAAAATCAACAGGAATACAGAAGGTATGAATAACAAAATCAACGAACAAGATTTAGTCAAAATAAAAACATGACACCCAACAACAGCAGACATCTTTTTCCAGGACTTACCAAAATAGACCATATTTTGAGCCATAAAACAAATCTCAACACATTTAATATAATTGAAATCCTGCAGAATGTGTTCTCTGACCACAATGGAATCACACTAGAAATCAATAGCAGAAAGAAAGACGGGAAAATCTCTAAACATGTGGAAATTAAACAATGCACTTATAAACAATCTATGGCTCAAAGAAGAAGTATCAAATAAAATTTAAAAAGAGATGAATGAAAACAAAGCATATCAAAATTTGTGGGATGTAGCTAAAGCAGTATGACATAGAAATTTGTAGCATTACATGCTCACATTAGAAATTAGGAAAATCTCAAATTAATGACCTAAGTTCTTACCTCAAGAAACAAGAAAAACAAACAAATAAAATAAACTAAAAGCAAGCAGAAGGAAGGAAATAATAAAGATAAAGCCAGAAATTAATAACATGAAAAACAGAAAAAACATAGAGAGAAATCAATGAAACAAAGAGCTGGTTCATTAATAAGATTAATAAAATCGACAAACCTCTAGCAAAACTTACAAAGAAAAAGGAGAAATGACATAAATCAGGAGTGAAAGAGGACTATCACTAGTGACTCTTCAGAAATTAAAAGGATAATAAAAGAACACTGTGATGTATATCATACTTCCAGTATACGTGAAGATGCAAACTATCAAAAGGAGAAATAGACAAACTGAATATGCATGTGTCTATTAAAATTAAATCAATAGTTAATATTTTTTTTTTATAAAAGGCATCAGTTTCAGATGGTTTTACTGGTGAATCCTTTCAAACATTTAAGAAAGAAACAATATGAATATTAAAATATTGCTTTTAGAAAGTTGAACTAGAGGAAACACTTTTTTAACTCATTCCATGAGGCCAGCATTATCCTAATACCAACACAAAATAAGAACATTATAAAAATATAAAACTACACACCAAAGTTTCTCATGAGCATAGGTGTAAAAACAAATTGGTAAATTAAATATAACAATGTATAAAAAGAATTATATGTCATGACCAAGTGGGATTTATTCCAGGAATGCAAGTCTGGTTCAACATTTAAAAACTGTCAATGTCATCTACCTCATCAACAGGCTAAAGAAAAAAAAAAATCACATGATCATATCAGTTGATGCAGAAACAGTATTTGACAAAATTTAAAATCCATTCATGATGAAAATTGTCAGCAAGTAAGGACTAAGGGGGAATTATTTCAACTTGATGAAGAGTATTTACAGAAATCTATACCCAGCATTATACTTAATGGTGAACAACTGAATGCTTTTTCCTAAGATTGGGAATAAGACAAATTGTCTGCTATCATCAATATAGTACTGGACACTGCAATAAGGCAAGCAAAAGAAATAAAAGTCATATATAATGGCACATTAGAAATACAACATATCTCTATTTGCAGATATGATTGTTTAATTAGAAAAATTATACAAACTGTATAAAAATACACCTAGAAAATCCATTATATTTCTATACACCAGCACATGGGCACCAAGATAAAAATATATATAATTGCATGTATAATCACCTCTCCCCAATGTAAATCTAACAAAACACATCACTACTTTGATACTGAAAACTACAAAGTGGTGATGAAAAAAATCAAAATACTTCTAAATAAATGGAGATACATAACATGTTTATTGACTAGAAGACTCAATATACTAAAGATGAAAATTCCTCCAAAATTGATCTGTAAACAATGCTATTCACACCAAAATCTCAGAAGGGGCTTTTGTAGAGAGAGATGAGTAGAAAAATTTATACTGAAAGACTTAGGCACTCTTGACACGGAAGATTAAAGTGGGAGAATCACTGTACTCAATATTAAGGTACATGTACCTTAATATGTCTAGTAATAGACATATTATGTCTAGTAATAGACAGCTGTAATATTTCAGACAATGTGGTGTTGGAGGAGTGATGACTGGGAAGAAAGAACGGAAGGGTGTCCAAGTTGATTCTGATGCACAACCATTAGCTACAGCAACTGCAAGCTGACCACATACAAAACTGATATCTGTAGCTGTGGGGAACTTTTTACTCCTACTGTCTTCCGGTAAAATCCTATAAAACCTTTCACTATGTTCTGAATTTTCTCTCTGGGGCTGCACGACACCAGCCCAGCTCTCTTTGATATAATAGCCCTTAAACTATTTTAAGAAAACTATTTGGAGTTTCCTCCTGTCCAGGCCATACTCCCTTAAGTCCCTAATAATTGTTTGTGTGGACAAAAAAGAAAAACAAATTAAAACATGAAGGCTTTATTTTTTTGACATATGTTCGAATAAAAAACGTGGTGTAACTGTACTACTCTTATGGGTCGTTTCCAGGGAATTCCTGCTAATTCACAGGAATGTCACCCTACAGTGACCTTTTTGGTGGTTTGGTAATTAAACTTTCTTACACAGAGCCAAGACGATTTTACATTATCCTACTTTCTACTGTTACAGTGTGACCTTGAGGTCCCAGAGCTGAACTAGAGTAGCATTCCTTATTCTTGTCCTGGTTGTGTTGGAAAAAAAATTTCAGAGATAACAGGGCCCCATACTCTCATTTTACAAATGAGGAATACAAATTCCTGGGAGGTTAAGAGTCTTGAGGTAACTGAACGAAGACTCTGTTAATAATTTGTAATACTGAATGTGACTCCTATCTTCCCCATCACACCACTGAGCCTCCATGAAAGGGAGTTCATCCTGTCTCATATAAATATGTGAAAACAATTAAAGTACCTCTGTATACTTATATGACATAAAAAATGGTCATCAAAATGCTATTTTCTTAAATAACTTTGACAAGTTGAGTTAGGAAATTTATAGGTTTACGGTAGGATAACTTAAGATGAAAAAGTGATGTTGAAAGATATATAAATTATTTGATTTTGGAGCCTTACAAAGGCTGTTGACCTGCATAATATTTGTACTACTACCTCTTAATTTTAAAATTAACTCAAGCCAGACTGAGATTTCCTCTATCTGTTTATACTAAAGTGAAACACATTGGACCATGACTGTTATTTGCTTTTATTGCTCGTTTGTTTTGGATTATTTTTGTTTTGTTTCTTTTTCTCTTTTTCTAAGAATTAGATAGTCTATACCCACTTTTAAAACTCACCCTAGGGCTGTATATTCATGATAAAATTTGTGCCTTATTGAAATATATTGAAACTGAAATTCATACTGGTTTATAAAGCAAAACGATTGAAACTGTGATGTTAATATGCAAATGCATAGGAAAATGAATCTTTCCCAAATCTCCAGTCTGCTGGGTTCACCTTTGCTCCAGGGACCAGATGAAATCACAAGAGTCCTGACACCACTTATCTGTGGAATGTCCTGAGGGCATCTCATTTTTTCCCCAGGGTTCCCAACCAGGTCAGACATTTACTTTCTCCTAGGGATCGCTGTGCCCTCTCCCCCTGCAGGCCAGGGCTGAATTGGTGTTTGATGACCCCTGTGCCTACTGCCTGCCCAGCAACCTCTATTTGCCTTCGAGCGAGAACACAAGTGTGGTCTAAACTCATTCCACAAGCTGTCACCAATTCAAAGTTGTTCAGTATAGAAAATGTGAAAACAGCATGGACATGATTTTTAAAAATTAATTAAATTAAAGTAGCCATTATAGATAAATGGTCTTGAGGTCAGACATCACAATGGCTATAATTTTCACTCACAGTATCTGTAGAGGAACAGTTTCAACAACGTCCGTCTGTATTCCTGATCTTTTCAAGCTCATTCTCTACCAGTGGAGTGAATTCCCTTACCTCTCCTTTTCACTGGTTCTCAAATATTCTTAGAACTCCTTTCTCTGGGATCTAGCCAGAGGGAACTCCCAAATTAATATATATGATCTCTCTCAGTCCCTGTGTCCAAAGAGATCATTCTTTTTCTTCAGCCTACGTATTGTCTTAGTTTCTTTTTAGACCAGCTAAGATTTTTGCTCTTCTACTAACTTTTTTTCCTAAGTAAAAGCAATTTCCTCCCTTAGATGAATTTTATCGTTCCCCAAGGATAGGAGAGCAGCTGAAATATACATAAATATAAATTTAAAAATATAAATTTAAAATATTAAATTAAATTCAAATAACCATTATAGCCTTGAGGTCAGACGTTACAATGGCAAATATATACAAATGTTTTCTTCTTGCTAATTTGGAAGCTGCAACTACCTGCCACTGTGGCTAACATGCTCCCAATTTCACACTCGGAGCCACTTCTGGTCATTTATAGCATCCTTTCCCACTGAGTCTGAATATGGCCTAATGAAACTATCCAAGCTGTCATGCTCAAATAACCAAGGATATAAGACTTTTTCACCAACCAGATCTCAATCTTTTTCTGGATTGTCTTTGTGACCCAGAGCTTAATTTGATGCTGGCAGATTTCTTTACATGTTAGTGTTTCCCTAAGGTTTATGCTATTCAATTTCCCAGGAAACTATTACTCATCAGCTTTCTTTCCAAGTACTGTTAAACTTATTTCCACACTCCTATCTTCCCCAAGGATTTATGTCTGTGTTATTCAATATGGTAGGAAAAAAAACACAACCAATACACTCTAAAGTTGTCATTGCAAAATGCGTGATAACTTGACATTTACTGTAATGGTGATTGGTTTTTGTTTACTTCATGTGGTCATCTGATTTTCAGGCTAAGATTTTGGACTGGGTGATGGGCTGGCAACTCATCTCAAGTCCAGGGTGGAGGAAGGCAGGGAACTCCCAGGGCCAATCTTGGAGATGGAGTAGATGAAGGAGATGCCACCAATCAGGAGGCCCCTGGAATCAGTACTCAATCCTGGATTGTAGAATCATTTTCATCACTGCTTTAGTCATGGTAGCAATATAATGCCAGTCAGTCTAGATCTGGATGGTCTGTGTAGTGGGATCCCTGACACTCCCGTCTGGCTAAGTACATAACCTTGACTCATTTTTTATTTAATCTTATAATAGGGAGATTGAAAGTTTTGACTTAGTAATCCATCACTGCACCACGGTGGGGTGTGACTGTCCATCATCACCCCTGCTCATACTTCTCTGCTGGGTGATTAACGCCATAACCATGCATCCAAGCCCTCAATGTAGATACACTTTGCTGCTCCTTGACCTTAATGACCTATTTTCTATTATTTAGTTTTTCAATTTCAAATTTCTGAGATTGGCTTGCTTCTTAGAATCAATATTTATATTTAGTATGGAAATGCTTTTTATTTCATTAAAAGTTTTTATAAATGAGCTAGTCTTTTGACACTGATGGCATTTCAGAAGTAAAATAATTTCTGATTTTTCTTGTTCTCAAACTTAATTCTCACATTTGTCTTCTATATGTTCTCATATCCATTGTTCTCGTCCAGGCATTCTTCTCATCTGGGATAATAAAAATATTACACTCCTGGTTAGGGAGCTCCTGGATCACTGCCTTTTTTGTTCCACTTCCAAATGCTGTCTCAGGCTTCTTCTCACGTGAGTTCTTCTGGGAAAACTGGACCAAAATATGCATTCTTAGCGGGAGCTATATTTTCCCCAATGAGGAAAAATTGGTTCTTAGGTGCTAAAAAAGTTCCTACATATATGCATACAATATGAAAAGAGGTATACAGTGTATCTGTGGCATTAAATTTTGGGAAGGAGCTATTAGGAAAACATACCTATAGGGATTCCTTAGGGGACAATAATAATGATAACAATAATGATAATACAGAAATGCTACTCTGGAAAATGTCACTTGAAATACAGATAAATCATGACAAAACTATAGCCAATTGATTTACCCCATTGCACTTATGGGCAGTTTTCTGCATTGGGTTGTTAGCTCCTCTTCACTGGCATGGGCACAATCTTGCTATTTTGTTCCTCTCAGTATTTTTTGTAGTGAGTCTATGTCCAGCAATGTTTGCAGAAGGGAAGAGGCTGGTAAAAGCTTGCTGTACAATACTTTCTCCAGTATATACTCTTCCATTCTCCTATTTTTAAACTCCTAATTTACGTTATATTTTTTAAACTTTTCTCTTTTTCTTTAACACTAGGGCTGCTAAAGCACATCTATAAAACCAATGACAAGAGTATATTAAGGAGTATATATTGGTCAACCTTGTGAAATACTGCTAAAAGGTCACATAAAATGAGAACAGAATTGACCGTCAGGGTTTAGCAGCACACAAGTCATCAGGGTCCTTTCCAAGAGCACTTTCACTGAAGTAGTAGAAGTGAAAGCCTAATTAAAACGGTATAAGAGAGAATGGGAAGAAAGAAATACCAGTTTATAATCCTGCCAACAATATATGAGATTCTGCCTAGAATGACAGAAATAGTCATGTCTTTTGCCAAGCCTCACTCAAGTTATAACCATCCTCAACTTTTCTATTTATGTTATCTTCCACATTTACTCAGAAACTCTTCTATTAATATCATCTTCTGCATTTGGTAACTATTTAAAAAAGATTTTTTTAAATTGAAGTATAGTTGATTTACAATGTTGTGTTTGTTTCAGGTGTACAGAAAAGTGATTTTTTTTCTGTCCTCTCTAATCACTCTGTATTTTTTACCAGTCCCCCCTCTTCTTGACCTTTTAATGTTTGAATGATCCAAGAGTCAGCTCTTGGCTCTATTTTCTTCTCTACCTACAGTCACTTCCTTATAGTGTTATCCAGGATACTCTAACATTTCCCAGATTTATATCTCCAGCTCATAACTCACTCTCAGATGCCAAACTTCTCTCTCAGAGTATAAAATTGTATATTTGACATCTTTACTTGGATGCCAAATAGTTATTTTAAACTTGTATGAACACATTCAAAACTATGTTCCTAATTTTTCTTCAACAAACTGTTTTCTTGTTAGGCTTGTCATTCAGTTGATGGCAACTCAAACTTCTGGTTGCTCAGGCTAAAAGTCTTGGGGTTATCTTTGACTTCTGTTTGTCTTTACACACTACATATATTCTCTCAGAAAATCTTTTTCTGCTTAACCTTCAGGTGCAGTTATCCTCCACTTTCTGAAATTTCACAATAGGCAATTTTACTTTTATGAATGACCTCCATTAGTAGGAATCGGCTTTTTTTGTGAAAGCAAAAATCCTCTTTGAATTTCTTTTGGTTAGTGAAAACAGGTATTAAATTCTCTCTCTAATAAATTTTCAACGGAATTAAATTCCTCCTTGTCCCTGATCAATATATATATATATATATATATATATATATATATATATATATATAGACTGCTTACCTCAAAATAGCAGAATGAACATTCTTCTCAAGTGCACATGGAGCATTCTCCATCAGAGACATTATACTGGGTCTTAACAAACTTCAATACATTTAAAATAATTAAAATAATACAAAGTATGTTCTCTAATCAGAACGGAGAGAAAAACATCAACAACATAAAGAAGTTTGGGGGAACTTAAAAATATATAGAAATTAAACAATACATGCCTAAATAGCCAATGTGTCAAAGAAAAAAATCACAATGGAAATTAGAAAATACTTTGAGATGAATGAAATGAATACACAGCATGCCAAAAACTTGTGAGATGCAGCTAAGCAATGCCTAGAGAGTCATTTATAACTGTAAACACCCATATTTAAAAAATAAAAAGTTAGAAATTTATAACCAAAACTTCTACCATAGGGCACCAGGAAAAGTGGAACAAACTAAAACTAAAGCAAGCAGGAAGATGGAAATAATATAGAATAGAGTGAACAATAATAGAATAGAGGATAGAAACATAGTAGAAGATCAACAAAATAAAAAGGTGATTCTTTGAAAAGATCAACAAAACTGGCAAGCTTATAGCCATACTGACCTGACTGAGGAAAAGAGACAGTTCAAATTACTGTAAGTGGGAATTAAAAAAGAATACTATTACTGACCTTACAAAGATGAACAGTATTACAAGGAATAGTATGAACAACTTCATGCCAACAAATTAGATAAACTAGTTGAAATGGAAAAATTCCTAAAAAGATACAAAACACTGAAACTGATTCAAGAAGAAATTGAAAATCTGAATATATAAGATGTTAAGTTAGTAGTAGAAACTTACCTACACACAAAAGCATCGGTCTGGATGGCTTTACCGGTGAATTTTACCAAGGCTTTAAGGAATAATTAATACCTATTCTTCACAAACTCTTTCAAAAATTAGACAAGAAATATTTCACAACTCATTCTATCAGCCCAGTATTTCCTTGATACCAAACCATACAAAGACAGCACAAAAAAAAGAAAACTGCAGGGCAATGTATACATGAACATAGATCCAAAAATTCATAACAAAATACTAGCAAACTAAAATCAACAACATAGATAAAGGATGGCAAAGTAGGATTTACCCCAGGAACACAATGTTGGTCAAATATTTGAAAATAATTAATGCAAAACATTATATCAGTAGAATAAGGGACAAAATCACATTATTTTCTCAATAGATTACAAAAAAATAACAAAAAGCATTTGCCCAAATCCAATAGACTTTTATGATAAAAACACTCAACAAATTACAAATAGAAAAGAACCTCCTTAACCTGATAAGGGGCATTATGAAAAACTCATAGCTGACATCATACTTATGGTGAGAAACACTGAGTGTTTTCCCCTAATATTAGGAACAAAATAAGCTCACCACTTCTATTTATCATATTGGAGCTTTTAGCCAGAACAATTAGTCAAGAAAAGGAAATAAAATGCATTTATATTGAAAGGAAAGAAGTAAAACTATCTCTGTCTTGAGATAATGTATATATAAAATTCTAAAGAATGCACTAAAAAACTGTATAACTAATAAATGAGTTAGCAAGCTTGCAGAATACAAGATCAATACACAAAATGAAATGTACTTCTATGCACTTACAATGAACAATTTGAGAACGAAATTAAGATAATTTCAATCATAGCATCGAAACAAATGAAAAACTTAGGAAAATATTTAATAAAACAAGTGCTTCATGTGTACTCTGAAAACTAAAAATACTGTTGAAAGAAATTAAAGAAGATCTAAACAAATAGGAAAGCATCTCACGTTCGTGTATTGGAAGGCTGAACATCGTTAAGATGTCAGTATTCCACAAACTGATATAAAGATTCAGTGCAATCCGTATCAGAATCCCAGCTAACTTCTTTAAAGAAACTAAAAGACTGATTCTAAAATTTATATGAAATTTCATTGGACCCAGAATTGTTAAGACAATCTTGGAAAAAAAAGAACAAATATAGGAGACTCACACTTCTGGATATCAAAACTTATTCTAAAGCAAGGGTAATCATGAGAGTGTGGTACTGGCACAATGATAGACTAGTAGATCTATGGACTAGAATTGAGAGTCCAGAAATAAGCCCATATATGTATGGTCAACTGATTTTCAATAAGGGTGACAAGAGCATTAAATAGGGAAAAGATAGTCTTCTCAACAAGTGATGCCAGAAAAAGCTGGATATCCATAGGCAAAAGAATGAAGTTGGACCTTTACCTCAAACCGTATTAAAAAATTAACTCAAAATGGATCACAGACTTAAATTTAATAACAAAAACTATAAAACCCTTACAAAAAACATAGGAGTAAAATCCTCATGGGGTCTTAATTTTGGCAAAAGATATCACCTCAAAAGCACAAGCAAAAAAGAAAAAAGTTGATAAGTTGGAATTCATCAAAACTTAAAACTTTGTGCTTCAAAAGACATCATCGAGGAAGTGAAAAGACAATTCAGAGAATTGAAGGAAATATTTGCAACTCATATACCCGATAAAAGACTTGTATCTAGAAAAATAAAACCATTTACAATTCAATAATAAAAAGACAACCCAATTAAAAAATGGGCAACATATCTGAATAGACATTTCTCTAAGGAAGACATAACAAATAGCCAATAAACACAAGAAAAGTTGTTCAACATCATTAGCCATCAAGGGAATGCAAATCAAGACTTCAGCGAGATATCACTTCACTCCCACTAGAATGACTACAATGAAAAAGACAAATAATAAAAAGTGTCAATGAGGATCTGGGGAAATTAGAACCCTAATATACTGCTGGTGGGAATATAAAATGGTACAGTCACATTGGAAAACCATCTGGCAATTTTTCAAAGGGTTAAACATAGAGTTACCATTTGAACCAGCAATTTCACTCCTAGATGTATACCCAAGAGAAATGAAAACATGTCCACACAGAAACTTGTCCATGAGTGTTCACAGGAGGATTATTCATAACATCCTAAAAGTAGAGATAACCCAAATGCCCATCAAGTGATGAATGGATATCTATACAATGGAATGTTATTTGACAATAAACAGGAATGAAGTCATTGATACATGCTACAACATGGGTAAAGCTTGGAATCATTATAGTAAGTGAAAAATGTCAGTCACAAAGGACCACATATGATTCCATTTATATAAGAGGTCCAGAATAACCAAACCTATAGAGACAAAGTACATTAGTGGTTGCCTACCTACGGCTTGGAGTAGGATGGTGTGGTGTGAAGGACAGGTAGTGACTGGTAATGGGTACAGGGTATCTTTTGGGGGTGATGAAAATTTTCTAAAATTGATTGTGGTACTGGTTGCACAACTCTGAATATACTACCTCTGTACCGTTATACAACCTTTGAATTATACACTGTATGGGTTAATTGTACAGAATGTGAATTATACATTTCAATAAAGCTCCAATTAAAATGACAAGAGTCCAAATTTTGGAATATAGTAATAGCTGCTAGAAACAGTCTTGGTAGCATTCATCTGAAATGCTCAGAACTGTATGTTGAAGTGCCATCATTTCCTCAGTTGTAGAGACAAATGACTAATCTGGGGTCATCCAGGATGAAGGAATAGCATCAGTATGTTAAAAAAAAAACCAGTATCTTCTTATTCCTTTGTTTCGGCACCAAATGAGCCCCTTAGGAACCTAAATTTCAGGGACAGAGTTGTCTCAACAGGAAGGAGGAGCCTCTGCAGTAAGGGGAAGGCGTCCCTGGACCAGGATTGAGGCACAAGCCTTCAGCTCTGGTTCTTACACAGATGATGGGCCCCTGAGCAGTGATGAGAAACTTACTGTCTGATTCTACACCTAGAAAAATGTAAGAACTGAGCTAACTATTCTCTAGAGTCCCTTCCAACCATTAAAATCTTGAAAGAGTAACCTACTAATTTTCTGAGAACCCACGCTCCACTTCCCGCTCCGTGGCACGGGATGTTGGTACATACTTTCTGTGGCCCCCTGACATGGCATTGATACTTTGCTGTTGACATTCTGGCATTTAGTTTATTAAAATGTAGTGTTTTTTTTGTTTTGTTTTGTTTTGTTTTGTTTTTGTTTTTGTTTTGTAGTGTGGTTTTAAAGCTAAATATTGCCATGTGACTCACATGCTGAACCCTTCATTTAATTTCACTCCATAAAAAAAAATGTTAGCTTCCTGTCCCCCTTCCTTTTCTGTAACCAAAATTCCTTCCATATAAGATAGTAGAGAAGAGAGCATCTAACCATCTCGAGATTTGGTCTCCTGAGAGGCAAAGAACTTTTTAAATGATAAACAGCTTTTAATTCATAAGCACCATGTTTGCTGGGAAACTATACATTGCAAGTTTTTTCAAGGACAATGTCTCCTTCATATGGGTGAGCCAAGGAGATTAGCTTACAGACTAAAGCAGAGGAAAAACCGACAAACGTTCTCTAGTTTGAACATGTAGGGGTGACATTTTGCTCGGCTCAAGGCTCATCTGAAAAATCTGAAAAACATTTTCACGGGACAGCTCAAAGAACGCCACTTACACAACAACACTTCTGTGAACTTTTTATGTGCCCCAGGTCCAATCCTAAAACGATGTTATATGGGCTTTGTAACAGATGTAAGCAAGACTTGGAGAAGTGACAGAGACCCGTGGGCTTGTGTTTAAGGCCTCAAAGCCAATTCCCTTCTTATAAGTTCACGAATCACAGAAGGCAGCTTTAGCAAACAGACGAAGGAACAATCATGTATTTTGCAAATAGCAACTTGCAGCAACTGAATAGCATCTCTGTCCTTGAAGTGAAATTTCTGAATATTATTAATAGAAATATCAGCAAGAGATTATTTTTGTACTGCTTTTCTCTTAGAACTGCAACCATAGTCTCCTGAACCTTGGAAGCCCAGTTTGAATTATATCTCCTTATGTATACTATAAATAATTACAAACCCTTCGTCCTCCTCTGAAAGGAGAGACTAAACTTGCCTGTCTTGTAATTCTAATTAAACCAGAAAGAAAGCAATATCCTCTTGTTTAAAAATAGTACCAATCTTTCCATCTTTCTATTTCTTCAAGAGGAGAATGGCATGCCAAGTTTCGTATCACTCTCCTTTAAGATCACTCCTTTTTGAATTTATGAGACAGATAGAAGAGCAGGTTTATCCAGTTGAGACTGGAGTTTCTCTCGCACTTGCTTATACTTTTCCAGTACTGGTCTGATCACACTGGCCGAGGAGCCTGTCCTTAGGCAGAAGTCAGGCTTTTTGTGCCAGGTGAGGTCTTGTATGAATATATCTGACTGGGGCCTGGAACTCATGTGAGCCCCTAGGTGATGCTGAGGGTCAGAGTTGAATGGCATCCACTTATGTGAATGAACGCAGAACCACAGATGTGGCAGGGACCTAGAAATGACCTGGTTGACCAACTCCCATTCTCTCTGAAAACTTTTTAAAATCTTATTTCATATACACAAATAAATACTAGTGTCTTTATTTCATTTAATTACCCTTGTACTGAATACAGTTTTTTTCCGAGGCAGGCGCCCTGACCTTTCCTCACAGTCCCATAGTCCCAGTAGCCTTTCCCCTAATTTTGCAACTGCTTTCAGTTGTTCGTTTGCTCATGTTTCATGAGCAGAATGCTGGGTTTTGCTTTGTGATACTATCACGTCATAGTGAGCACAGCCCGTAGAAGTTTAGTGCCTTTATCGTAAGGATAGAGAGCTTGTTCTTACTAGTAGAAACACCCCCTCCTCCTCATCATTTTTTACTATATGGTACTAGCTTCATTATTATTGATGTTTTAATTTTACGAGCTTCAGTTATAACTTGGAAGGCCTGCATTTTTTTCTAGTTGGCCATTTCTGATACACCTAATTATCCAGTTCCTTGTACAGTGTATATTGTCTCGCTAGTGTTAGCAATGACAGGATAAGGATATTTCCTTTATATTCCCTCATTCTCTCCCTTCTATTACACAAATTTGCATTTAACTTTATACCTTGAAGTCTATGTATGCCACTGTGACTTTATTCATTTTAAGTGACAAATATATACTTCCTATTATAAAAGAAGAAATCATTTTACATCTTCTTTCTCATTTATGCTTCCAAATGTAAATAGACATAATAATTATACATACTTACGTCTATGGCACTTCCTTTCTGTTCTTCAACCATAACTCTCACATTTGTTTTAGTCCTAGTGCCACAGTCAAATAAACTCAGTGTTCCAATTCCGATCTTCTACTGTGTTTTACCTTCATTACTTAGGTGGCTGAAGTTCATTCTACTGCATTTTTTTCAAGAAGGACTCAGGAGTTCCATATTGCCTGAATTCTCTCATGTTCAAAACTAGTCAAAATACTTAGCTTGATCCCTAGAGGACTTTGTAAGTATTGTTCCCTGTCTCCCAGAAGTCAGTGTATCTGGGAAATCTTAGGTCAGTGTTACTCTCCCCTTAGATTACTTTATCCTTCAGGATGGTCATGTTAATCCTTTATACCTGAACAAGGATTCTAGGGTATATTTCCATGTTGATCATATAAAAGACGAAGTCTAAGAAGTAGCAGGAGGTCAGATCATGTCAGTTATTTTATACCATCTAGAATAAAGGTTTTGATTAAGACAATCATGGGAAGCCCTTAGAGGGCTTGGAGCTGAGTTGTGACATCATCCAGCTGTGAAATTGGACACAGGTTCAGCATTCTGAGGGCACATTCATCTAGGTCTGGATTCACACCAGGCTGAAACACAGGGGTTCTGATCTGCAGTGCACGCAGGACAGTAGGAGCTCTTCACTGTTGTCGTAAATACAGGAACACACTCAAAGAGCGTAACGATGGCGTTCTGCATTGATTATTTTTAACTTTTATTTTGAAACAATTATAGGTCCACAAGAAATTGTTTAAAAAAATATACAAGGAGGTCTTGTGTACCCTTCGCCCAGTTTCTACCAGTGGTATCACCTTCCACAACTGGAGTGCAATATCGAAAACACAAAGCTCCTGTGATTTCCACCCAACTTTGCGCAGCCCCTGTGCGGATGAGTCATAGTTCGTAGTATGGATGGTCCGTCACAGTTTCTTTAACCATTCTTGTTGGAAAACAGTGGCTTGTTTCCAGTTTGGGCAGCGATAAATAAAGCTGCCGTGAACATTTGTGTACATATTTTTGTGTGAATTCACATTTTTCTGGGTTAATGCCCAAGACTACAACCGCTAACTTATACACCTAGTTTTATAAGAAACTGCCATACTGTTTTCCAGACATTTATTTGTCTGTTGTTTCCAAGGAATTGGCCCATTTCTTTTCAAGGTGTAGAGTTAATGCGTACAGAGCTGTCTGTAGTATTTTCATATTAGCCTTTTAGTTTCTCCAGGATCTGTAGTGATCTCCCGTTCCATTCCTGCTATTGATTTGTGTCTTTTCTCATTTCATTTTTTTCAGTCTTGCTAGAGATGTATCAATTTTACTGATTTATTTTAAGAATCAGCTTTTTCTTTCATTGATCTTCTCTATTGTTTTCCACTTCTCAATTTTGTTGATTTCTGCTTCTCTTTATTACTTCCTCCCTTCTGCTCAGTTGAGTTTATTTGCTCTTTTCTTTCCAGTTTCTTAAGGTAAAAATTTAGGTTATCTTGGTTCCTTTTCTCATTTCTAATGTAAGCATTAATAAAATTAATTTGCCTTTCAGCACTGCTTTAGTTGTGAGTCATGAATGTTTTCTATATTGTATTTTTTATTTTTATTCACTTCTATGTATTTTTTTAAACAAAAAACCTGATTTTTAAAAATTGAAGTATAGTTGTTTTATAATGTTGTGTCAATCTCTGCTGTACAGCAAAGTGACTCAGTTATACACATGTATATATTTTTTTTAATATTCTTTTCCATTATGGTTTATCACAGGATATTGAGTATAGTTCCCTGTGCTATACAGTGCTATTCATTAGGACCTTGTTGTTTAGTCATTCTAAACGTAATGGTTTACATCTACCAACCCCAAACTCCCAGACCATCCCTCTCCCTCCCCCCACCCTTGGCAACCACAAATCTGTTCTCTATGTCTATGAGTCTGTTTGTTTTGTACATAGGTTCATTTGTGCCATATTTTAGATTCCACATATAAGTGATACCATATGGTACTTGTCTTTCTCTTTCTGACTTACTTCACTTAGTATGATAATCTCTAAATGCATCCATGTTGCTGCGAATGGCATTATTTCATTCTTTTTTTATGGCTGAGTATACACAATGGAATACTACTCAGCAGTTCTATGTATTTTTAAAATTTCCTTTGATATTTCTTCGTTGATCCATTGGTTATTTAGAACCATATTGTTTAGAACTGTACTGTTTAGTTTACAGGTTTTTGGAGAGTCTCCAGTCATCCTTCCATTATTGATTTAGAGTTTGAATTCACTGTGGTCAGAGACTCTTCTTGTATTATTTCAATTCTTTTGAATTTGTTGAGACTTGTTACGTGGCCTAGGATATTCATTATCTTGATGAATATTCTGTGGGCACTTGGAAAAAAAATGTTCTGCTGTTGCTGAGTGGAGTGCCCCATATATGTCAGTTAGATTCTGTTGCTTGATTGTGTTGTCCAGACCTTCAAATTCTTACTAATTTTCTGTCTAGTAGCTCTGTCAGTTGCTCAGAAGGTTGTGCTGAAGTCTGCATCTATAATTGTGGGTTTTTCTATTTCTTCTGTAAAGATAGTTTTGCCAGATATATCAATTATGCAGTTGGCAGTTTTTTCTTTCAGCACTTGAAAAATATTTTGCCACTTATTTCTGCTTCCATGGTTTCAGATGGGATACCTTGTCATTTGAATTGGTGTCCCCTACAGATAATTTGCTACTTCTCACTGGTTGCTTTTAAAGTTTTTTTGTTAACTTGTTTTTAGTTTTAAGGATTTTAATTATGATATACCTAGGCAAGCTTTTCTTGTCTTTTTTTTTTTTTAGATTTTTTTTACCATCCTTATTGGAGTAAAATTGCTTTACATCACTGTGTTAGTTTCTGCTGTATAACAAAGTGAATCAGCTATATGTGTACATATACCCCCCCAGCCCTCCCCTCTAGGTGGTCACAAAGCATTGAGTGGATCTCCCTGTGCTATGTGGCTGCTTCCCACTAGCTATCTATTTTACATTTGGTAGTGTATATATGTCAATGATACTCTCTCACTTCATCCCAGCTTACCCTTCCCCCTCCCCGTGTCCTCAAGTCCATTCTCTACATCTGCATCATTATTCCTGTCCTGCCCCTAGGTTCTTTCTGACTTACTTCACTCTGTATGACAGACTCTATGTCCATCCATCTCACTAAAAAATTACTCAATTTTGTTTCTTTTTATGGCTGAGTAATATCTCATTTTATATATGGGCCACATCTTCTTTATACATTCGTCTCTTGATGGACACTCAGGTTGCTTCCATGGCCTGGCTATTGTAAATACAGCTGCAATGAACATTGTGGTACATGAATCTTCGAATTATGGTTTTCTCAGGGTATATGCCCAGTAGTGGGATTGCTGGGTCATATGGTAGTTATATTTTTAGTTTTTTTAAGGAACCTCCATACTGTTCTCCATAGTGGCTGTATCAATTTACATTCCCACCAACAGTGCAAGATGGTTCCCTTTTCTCCACACCCTCTCCAGCATTTACTGTTTGTAGATTTTTTGATGATGGCCATTCTGACCTGTGTGAGGTGATTGCTCATCGTGGTTTTGATTTGCATTTCTCTAATGATTAGTGATGTTGAGCAACCTTTCATGGGTTTTTTGGCAATCTGTATATCTTCTTTGGAGAAAGGTCTGTTTAGGTCTTCCACTCATTTTAGTATTGGTTGTTTGTTTTTTTGATATTGAGCTGCACAAGCTGCTTGTATATGTTGGAGATTAATCCTTGATCAGTTGCTTCATTTGCAAATATTTTCTCCCATTCTGAGGGTTGTCTTTTCATCTTGTTTATGGTTTCCTTTGCTGTGCAAAAGTTTTTAAGTTTCATTAGGTCCCATTTGTTTATTTTTGTTTTTATTTCCATTTCTCTAGGAGGTGGGTCAAAAAAGATCTTGCTGTGATTTATGTCAAAGAGTGCTCTCCCTATGTTTTCCTTTAAGAGTTTTATAGTGTCTGGCCTTACATTTAGATCTTTAATCAATTTTGAGTTTATTTTTGTATATGGTGTTAGGAAGTGTTCTAAATTCATTCTTTTAGATGTAGCTCTCCAGTTTTCCCAGAACCACTTATTGAAGAGGCTGTCTTTTCTCCATTGTATATACTTGCTTCCTTTATCAAAGATAAGGTGACCATATGTGTGTGGGTTTATCTCTGGGCTTGCTATCCTGTTC
>NC_041218.1:101311222-101313210 GCF_002837175.3 Physeter macrocephalus | reverse complement strand
TCTTGATTACTGTACCTTTGTAGTATAGTCTGAAGTCTGGGAGCCTGATTCTTCCAGCTCTGTTTTTCTTTCTCAAGATTGCTTTGGCAATTCGGGGTCTTTTGTGTTTCCATAAAGATTGTGAAATTTTTTGTTGTAGTTCTGTGAAAAATGCGATTGGTAGTTTGATAGGGATTGTATTGGATCCGTAGATTGCTTTGGGTAGTATAGTCATTTTCACAATGTTGATTCTTCCAATCCAAGAACGTGGTATATCTCTCCATCTGTTGGTATCATCTTTAATTTCTTTCATCCGTGTCTTATAGTTTTCTGCATACAGGTCTTTTGTCTCCTTAGGTTGATTTCTTCCTAGGTATTTTATTCTTTTTGTTGCAATGGTAAATGAGAGTGTTTCTTTAATTTCTCTTTCAGATTTTTCATCGTGAGTGTATAGGAATGCAAGAGACTTCTATATGGTAGAGAAACATTGTTCATGTCTACCAGTATATTGTAAAGAATATCATGGTAGTATTGTTTAATTCTATTTTTTTAAATGGCAGATTTTGAAGTTTTAAATTAACCCCACAATACAAAGAATAGCACAGCAAAACCCAAGTACGTTTCAGCCAGATTCTATGTTAGCAACATTTGACACATGTATTTCATCTAGCTCCCTTTTTCCTGATTTTTTCTTTTTCACTGGTCTTTTAAGTACATTCCAGATACCATGTAAGTAAGAGTGTCATTTTTTCATGACAAAATAATAGATATAACTCAAATATCCACCGATGGAAAATTGCAAAATTAAATTGTGCTATTCCACACAGCAAAATAATATATACAAAGAAAATGAATGAAGTATAACTGTTCTCAACATGAATGCAGCTGATAATAAAATCATTAAATTAAAATTGAAAATAAAGTCATTATAGAAAACATACAATGATACTATACTTCCAAAGTTATTAAAACTTAAAAGAAGAGAAGAATTCAAGAAGCACAAATTCAAGATAGTCATGACTTCTGAGAGGGAAGTCAGGGAATGGTTCTGAGATGCTTTTAGTTCTTAAGGTGGGTATTGTACTTACCAGTATTTAGTCCATTGCTATAAAATTTACATGTAAGATGCTGGTCTATAGGGGAAGATATGGGCTCAACAACAATACGGTAAAAAATTGGATCAATTCGGATACATGTGTAGAAAAATGACAAAAAATAAAGGCCATAAAAGTAAAATAAAAACCACATTTTTTTCGTTAGAAATACGTTAATGCTCCCCAAATTATCCATATATACTAACAATGGAACTTCAATGGAATATGTAACTGTATAAAGTGATCGTAAAATTCATCTGGGAGAAAAAAATATATAAAACTAGCCCTAAAAAAATTTTTAAAAGAAGATCAATAGTAAGCTTACCATTTTAGATAATGAAAAACATTATAAAATTATTATAATTAAAAGATTGGTACAGACACAGCACAATAGACAAGCAGATGAATGAAAAAAAGTGATTTTCAGGGAATACTTTAGTGCTTGTTTAAAAATATTAATATAAGAGTAAGACAGCATTACAAATACAAAAGGAAAAGACAGACTTTAGAAAACTTGTGACAAACTGACTTACCATTTGCTAAAATAAATTCAATAAAGTATAGCTAAAATTTAATTGGAAAACATTTCACACATAAACATTTTTTAAAGAAAATAGAGTCATTTTTAAGGCAGAAAAGACCTGTCCAAGAATGACAACAAACATTTTGACAAAGTAAAATAAGAAATGGTATACTAATTTTGAAAAACAATTAAAATACAAATGATATAAAAGTATTGATATTCTTAAATGAACAGCTCCTCCAAACTGGTAATTTAAAAATATTCTCAGGGCTTCCCTGGTGGCGCAGTGGTTGAGAGTCCGCCTGCCGATACAGGGGACACGGGTTCGTGCCCCGGTCCGGGAAGATCCCACATGCCGCGGAGCAGCTGGGCCCGTGAGCCATGGCTGCTGA
>NC_041218.1:101213343-101311004 GCF_002837175.3 Physeter macrocephalus | reverse complement strand
AGGGAGAGGCCTGCGTACCGCAAAAAAAAAAAAAAAAAAAAAAAAAAAATGTTCTCAGAAGTAACTCAACAAAGATTATGAACTGGCAAATCATCCAAGGAGAAATGACCAAATAATGATAATAATAGTAGTAGTAGTAGTAGTAATAATAAAACAAAACCTTCCAGTAATAAAAGAAACACAAATGTAAACAAATTAAGAGGATTTTTTTTGAATCCTATTTGGCGAATCGTGTGAGTCTATGTCTAGTTGATCCTCACTCCTTTCCTGGGAGCAAAATGGACAATATGCCGCACTACTGGTAGGAATGAAAGCTAATACCGTACAAATTTTATGTAGAACAGTTTAGCCACATGTTTCAAAAATTTTTTAAATATGCATTTATTTAGACAGAGTCACTCAATTTTAGGAATTAACAGTAAGGGACTAGCTAAGGATTTGCCTAGCATCCTAACTGGAAAAGCCCACTCTGGAGGATTCACCTGGATGCTTGTCTCGGTTCTGGGAGTTACTGGGAAAACTTGGTGTCTTGGTTCACTCTGTCCTAACACCAGTCCTACAACCTCAGGGAGAGTGAGGGAATAGCTCATGGAGCGCAATTAAACCACAGCCGTGGGCAGAGGAAATTGAACCTGCCTGAGCTATTATTGATTGTGTTATCCCCTTTACACAGGTGAGTGTCTGTTATCAGCCTAAGGGTCCCACGATGACAATGAGAGCTAGGAAACCGTGCACTGAATGCAAGCGACAACTTTCAAATGTTATTGCAGGATGATTTAGTGTCACAGAATATCATTTGTGCTATGGTTTTGAATAAAAACATTTTAATGAAGAAAAAAATAAGTTTGAGAAGTTATATACCAAAATAGTAAAGATCGTGTCAAAAATCCAGAAACAGCAAAATTAAAACCACCAAATAAATAAATCATATTTATAAGTTTATTGTGCATGTAAGAATAGTTCACAAACTAGGAGCTTTCAAATTTAAAATTGATAGAAAGATCAGGGCATAACATTATAGGATGGCTTATAAAGTGAAAATGGAGAAGTGTTTTCCCTTTGTAATGTTTGGTTATTACAATGAGGGTTTACAGACGACAGGGGATTGGTTAAACGTGATTATCTTATACTATTTTTAGGAAGATGACTGGTTTCATTTATAATCATCAGAGGCATTTACAAGAAATACCCTAAGTTAGGGTTCACTTAATGTTCATGAAATACGCTGAATTAGTTTTGCTGACGTGGCTTAAATGGTTTTGTCTGATGAGGAAATTGTCAAGCCTAGGCTTCATCTTGTATTTAATTTTAACAGAAGCTACATCTGGGTGGTGGCATTATGGGTGGTTTGTTTTCTTCATTTGCTTCTCTGTATTTTCTAAAGTTTACCCAATAGATATGCTTTATTTGTGTAAGTAAGCAATCACACTCAATAAGATACACTCTTTTTTTGAATCCTTACAATGACCCAATGGTTAATGACCGTTACGATACTGATTTTTATTTGCTGAGACGCACAGAGTGTTGGAGCATACCTTGGTGTTTACTGCCTGATGGAGGTAGAGCTGGGACTCAGTGCTTCAGTATACTACTTCCATGACTGCATAAACCAAGACCCACAAGGCCTGGTTGTACTGGGAAAATAAAGGATCCAGGAAAATGTAAAAATAAGGGTGAGAGATGGCAAAACTATGCTTCTGTCTCTAGCTCTCAGACAATAGTTGATCCTATGGCTGGGTTAAGCCCAACACGATTCATTTCCAATTATTGGACATTTGAGTCTAGAATGACAAATTCCATAACCCTTTTTGCTAATGCCCATGGCATTCCTGCCAAGCACAGGCACACTAAGTCCGGGCTTTGTATTGAGACTTGCTCAACAATGATTTGGAGGATTTGACCAACTCTTATGAAGTCTCTTGATATTTGCAGTTGCCCAAATCCATTACCAATTCATTCAACAAATGTCTATGGGGCCCCTGGTCTATGTTAGGACCTGGGCCAAGTACCGTGCTGAAAAAATAAATACTGCCTCATTCTCCAGCTCTGTGGAGTCTGTTGTTTAAGAAAAACCATTGAACGTAGTGAGCTTAAATAATTACAATGGGATGGAGGAACACGTTGCAGCAATAGATGTTCCAGGTCAATGACTGCAGAAAAGAACACAGAAGACAGTCAAGGAAACACAGGGAAGGCGTTTCAGGGTGGCATGTGCTCTTCTTGATCAACACAGAAGAAGACCTAGAGCTTTCAGTGTTTCTACTATGCACACAACACTGTTCTCAAACGCAGCAGGCTCACACCTAAACTCGTTATCTTCCTCACCCTCTACTCCAGAGCTCCACCTCCCTCATCCTCAGGACTCCACTCCCCCTTAACCCTCCCCTTCACCAAGCCACTCCCTCTGTTTATGCTTCCTCCCTGCTTGCCCATCGTGTGCCCACCAGCCAGAGGAAGTTCACTCCACACATATTATCCTGGTACCTCTTTGCTTATTGTCTGTTGTCTCTTGTCTTCCAGGGTTATAGAAATACCTGTAGTCTTTAGCCTGCAGGCAAAACTATTCACATCCAAGTCTCAGTCTACCTTTCCTGCCTAACGACAGGAACTCTCCTGCAAACACCCTGACTTTTGTGCTGCTTAGGTACCTCCTGTTCCCTGAATATATCACATCAAAATCTCCCATGTCTAGTCTCTATGTTGCTCCTTCTTGAAGTTTCCCGCCATCTCTCCCTGGGAAATTTCTAGTTATCCTCTAAGAAAAACACCCAGGTATTGTGCTGTGATGCTCTGTAATGTACACCACCTGCACCGTTACAATTGGTTTCAGTTTATAACTCCTCAGTCAAGTATGTTTTTCCAAAACAAAACACAAAGGCATCATCAATCTTTATAAGTGGCTAGCACAGTTGTGTGCATTTCAAAGACACTTAATAATCATGTGTTGGCTTGAAATTGTAAGTATATTCCAAGACTGACGAGAAGGGTTATTTAATAATTGGTCTTTGGGGAAACTTTTTGCCATTCAAAGAAAAAAGTGCTGGATACCATATTGGCTCCTCAAACAAAACTAAATATCAGACAGATTAAAGATTTATGAGTAACAATATTTTTAAAGTACAAGAATAAGAACTTGGCCCTTTAAAAAAAATCCTAAAGCATAAAACAAACCTAGACATCACTAAAGAATATATATATATGATGACTACATAATATTTCAAAATTTCAGTTCTGTTAAAACTACTGTACGAAAGTCAAATGACAAAATGAGAATACATTTATAAAACAAAAGGCAGAATAATATCTTATATATGAATAAGTAATTAAGGCAATTAACAGAAAAATACATTCAAATGGCCAAGAACCACACTGGATGATGCTCAGTCTCACAATTAGAGGAATGTGACGTGAATAAGAACCTCTTCCGCTCCTACAGCATTTGCACATGTGATAAGGACAGAGCTTTGTTGAGTGAGCAGGAAACAGGTACACTCACATACTGTTGGTGGAAATGTGAATTCATTGGAGAACAATTCAGAAATCTGTACCAGAATTTTAAATATCAATACTGTTTGATCCAAATCTTAAAATTTATACTCCAGATACCTTGGCATAAGTGTATGTAGATATCAATTCTAAATTTTGTATAATAGTAAAAACTGAAAACAATTGACACATCCATTGATAAGCAACCAGTTACTTAACACAAGGCCATCCATATATTTGAATACCATGCAGCTGCTAAATATAGGAGGATAATCTATTTATACTATTATGGAAATATGTCCAAGATAGATTGTTAAGAGCAAAAACAAAACTCTAAATGGTAAGACCATATTTACGTAAAAATATGAATAACATTTATATATACCTATGTTTGTATTTGCATCACAAATTTCTAAGATTCACCAGAAACTTAAAAGTGGTTACATTAGGGAGGTAGGCTTCTGTTTTTAAACATATACTCCTTCTATGCAGTTTGGTTTATTTATTCTCTTTCTATGTCCTCAGAACAAGTCAAAACAAAGAGGTGAAACATACATTCCTGAGCACATGTCAGATGAAATTTATATGTGCTTGGAAACATTCTTGCCCTATTTCCGCGTTCCCATCTTCTCTAGAATGTTCATTTCTCTGCCTTATTTTCTTGGTTAGTCTCAAATTATAAAAGAGATCCATACGGACAATTTGGGAAAATTAACCAAGTTATCAAGAATTTTCTCACATCTATTGCAAGATCAGTAGTGTACTAAGCATGTGTCAAATTCTTTGCAAATTGGTTCAAGTAGTTTAGCGTAACAAGGAGTAGTGAAAAAAAGGATTCATCAAGGTGGTTGACCAAAAGCCACATCTCTTTCTCTTAAACTTGATCACCAAAAGTGTAGATAGCTGAACTTCTTTAGTTTTACCCCTGTGAATATATTATACTGATGACTTACATATTTATGTCTCAGAAAAACTTTCTAAGAACTATTACATATTGTGTTATATAATGTCCCTTGAAGGTATACAAAGACAGTACATTCCTTTTTAAAACTTAAGGCCAGGAATAGTTTATTGGTCATAAACTTGACTTCATTTCTCTTTTGAATAAGAAGTATTTGAGTGATAATATTTTCCTTTTTGTCTTGGCTGTGAAGATGCCCAGGAGTAGTCAATTTGATATCCAATTATTATAACAATATTCCAAGGTAACCAATATACTTATATCTCTTCCTTCTCCAAGGTTTATGTTTTTTTGTCTGTTTTACCCATATTGCACATATATCTTAAGGTAAGCTATCTCTGATCTTTTTGAATATCTAAAGTTATTTATGTTAAAGTAATAAAGATAAGATCATGAACCCTAAAGAGGGTTAGTTAAATCTTTTATTTCTAGAGTTTTGTATTGCAGATGGAGAACAGGGAAGAAGAGGTCAAAATTATCATACCGTGTCTTTTTATTTGAACTGGAGACATCACAAAAATCACTCTTTTTGCTCTCTTGGCACGTCTGCTTCACATTCTGACCTAGACCAAGAAGAACAAGGAGGATGAGTATTAAAAACAAAAAGAACAGTTACACAAACATTTTCAGGAGATTGCAAAAAGGTGCGGATTAGGTTCAAGTAACTTACTCCCTTCCAGATGATTTATTTGTTCCTCACTTAACACAGGTCCTATTATATGATTTTCAGTTCCAATGTTTTATTCTAGTCACATTGATTAAAAAAAAACTTAGTCTATGACTTCATAAGAAATTCATCTTAATATAATATTCTCATAAATAGTGTCCTAAAACTTCAGTCCAAAACAAAGTTTCATAAAGGTGCTTAGCTGTATTACACACATCTACACACACAGAGCAGGATGGAAGAGAGACAACAAAGTCATGTGTTCAACTTGTTAAATGGTAGAATATGAGAAAATATAGAGGTTTAGAGGCGTGATGCAGGGGGCTCTGTCTGAAGCACAGGCAAGCTTTTCTTCTCATTTTGAAACTAACAAATAGGACATATATGTCTGTGGAGCAAAACTAAGATGAATGGCTGGAAAGTTACAGAAAAATTGATGACTTAATAAAATACAAACTCATAATCATTAAACTTCAAAACGTGACTTCAAAACGTGACTGCTTATCGACTGTCATGTCCAATGAAATGAAAGTCCACTTCTACAGAGCCCTACAGAGAGGAAAACACAATGAATAGAAAGTTCACGGATCACAAGGTTCTGAAGTGTCCTCACATTTTACAACCCTGTCATCAATTAACTTAGCTTTAGCGCCCAGATCATCTCATTGCCCAACATCAGGTGTAGTCAAGACTCCCTGGACCTGAGTCATTATTTGACATATGAGGCAGGGAATGTATGACTATCACATTTGACAATAGATGAGACTGAAGTTCAGAGTGGTGAAGTGATTTTCTCCCCAAAACCCATCTAGGGGCAAAAATCATACTAATAGTTGTTATTTATTAATCAGTTCTCAGGCCCTGAATATGACTGTTACATGTCATCTTAAGAAAATCATTTCAGAGGTGGGAAAACTGCAGCGCTAGCAATAGCCTTGTCGATACCATTACTATTCTCATTTTATAGAGGAGGAGGCCAAATCTCAGAGAATAAGTAGTAGATTAAAACCCAGAGATGCTGGCTTTAGAGCTTACCCTCTATGCTGGGGCATCAATCTAATAATATCCCATAGACAACTCTTTTCCCCATAACCCATGTGTCCATGGACATGCTTTGACTGTTTCTGAGTGTATACATGTGAATGACACATATTTCCCTTGCCAACCTGCTCGCAGTTGAGCTTCTCTAATCGGGGAGAAACTACGATCTTTACTTCAATATTGTTTTCGTTGGAGATTCTAACGAGATTGAAGAAAAGCTTTCTGTGACCTTCCTTCCACCCACGGTATCAGGTCTTCCAAATATGTTACTATGGGGCTTCTTGACCAGGGTCTGTGGGTAGAGGTTTTTGGGGGGTGGGGAATGCCATGTCTCTAAAATTGTAGAGGACAAATGACATCATTAATCTCACTAAGGTCTAACTGCAATTTAGCATTTCATTCCCTTTAAATATAGACAAAAGAAAAACACAGTAGTATCAACAATGCCAGTGGTTTCGCCACCATTGAAAGTACATATATTTTTACATCTGATGAGTTTTGTTACAAAGATCTCAACTACATAATCGCTACTTTGACATTATCTGCCATTATTTGACACACCTCTAGATATTATGTTGTACACACATATAGTGACTTTATACAAATTCTGAGATGATCACTTTATTTCAATAGAGTTCATTTCCATTGTAATGCCATGTATTTTGTTTTATGTGTTTAAACCCATTATTCTGAGAGGTGTCCCTAGGCTTTCCCAGACTAACAAAACTGGGTTCGGTGGAATGAATACAGTTAGTAGGAAAAATTCAGATTAAAAAATAAATCTCAATCTCTGCGAATTTACTGGTGTGATCATCTGAAAATCAGATTTTTCTGCCATATCTCTCTCAAGCGCCTGTTTCATCGGGAGCTTGTCAAAGCATACGTATTAAATTCCATTTAATATTCTAAAATGTCTTATATTTTAAAAGTAGTATTTTATATTTTGAAAAAGAGAGAATTAAAATAGTATGAACAAATAAAATTGGTTTTTATATAGACTTTAAGCTTAGTTTCTAGGAAATTTGCTTCAGTGCTTACAGTAAGTTTAGTGTGACAGATGAGTGGAACATGAACTTGGAACCACATCATTTACTGGTCATTTATCTAGTAACATTTAACCTTTGTCTTCACCTTAGCATTTTGAGCTTCCATACCTCTGGATGGGAGCAAGCCCATGACTGGCTGATGGTAAGACTGCAGAAACCCAAGTGTACTGCAGGGCATTTTAGGACGGGAGTGACCTTGGCGCCATACAACTGCTATCAGCAGTGAAGATGGGAACCTGCAGCATTCTGGGGAATGCACTTGACCCAGTCCTGCTAATGGGGTCAGGAATGGATAAAAAGTCTGGTGTCAGTGCAGAGTTCTTCCTACTTTTCATGTTGAGGATAAAAATGATTTTACCAGGGTCAACGAAGAGCTGTAGGATTGATTTTATGTTTGACCTTGGTGTTGGAGCCCTCTGAGGTTTCAGGAAACAAATACCCTAGAAACTTCTGACTTAGCAGTTATGTAGCGGCCAGCAGCCAAAGCTCACCTACCATCGTTATGAGCTGGGCAGTTGTCACGTTTGCTGAGCCCTGAGTGGGGCTGAAGTGGACTGGAGTTCATCAGCCTACCTTTAATTTGGGATGAAGTTTACTGAGGTTGGGGGATAGGAAATGAAAAGCAAATAGAAAGCAGCCCTCTTTTCAAGAAAATATTCCTTTGCTCTGTGTTTAGATACTTCCCTTTATTCTGCTCCTCTCTCTGTGTATTTTTAGTCAAAGGGTGCCCTGTCCTTAGATCTGAGGTATGCTCAAATAATATGTCACCAATAATTAACAAAAGGTAAAGCTCAAATTATTTGTATCTCAATGTATTGGAACACTCTCAAGGTGGAAGTCGCTCTAGGTCATGTCCTATTTAAGATGCTTTCTAATGATGAGCTCCACCATCTGTTTTGATGAAATGTGGAATCTTCTCTCTCTACCACCTCTTTCCAGACAGTCTTCTGTGGACCTCTTCCCGCCACGTTCTCTGGAGGGTGGGAGAGAATCATCTCGCAGGATCTGTGCACTGGGCTAATGCTGGAGATGTGCCACCTCCTTAGGGACTCTGGGTGCACACTGTGTCAGAGCCCTGATGGGGTTTGTTCATTCCATAATTTCTGTGGGACACGTTTGACCCAGAACAATTTTTTAGGAGTGCATCTTCTGGCATCTTGTGGGTATGTTCTGCAGAGCACACAATAGGAAATATCCTTCTCTATAAGTATCTGGGTTTACGTCAATCTTGCCCCATAATGAGGTGGGAAGAAGAGATGCAAATATTGGGGAGAAATTTACATTGTTGATAGGCATCCTGCTTGGAAATGTCCTTGTATTCACAATCCCATTTAATTCGGATAAGGAATTTGAGAAAGAGAGCCATATTATCTCCTTTCTCTCTCCTTCTCTTTTCTGGATCAGCATTGGCAATTTGGGTGATTTTGAAATCAGACCCTTTTGACTGCAATACCTCTAAGGCAAATTGGATGCAAGTTAAGTTATAATTATAACTTATAATCTGGACTGCACCTTGTTCAGAGAGGCTGACATATCAACTCAGTCAAGCACTCTGATTCTTCCAATTCATATTTGGAGAAACAATGTCATATGTTTCATTAATGATCACTTACCAAATTGCCCTAAGATGCTCAAAAGCAGGGACCGGGTCTTATGAAAATGCCTGGCATGGAAAGGTGCAGTCATTGTAGTGGCACAGTCAACTGTCCCTTCACACACACACACTTGGATTGAAGCATTCATTGGGTCTCAGGTTTTACAAAGATGGATGCAACTAACAAGCTATCCATCGCATCCATCACTATGAATGTTGATCCCTTGCACAGCACCCTTTGGAGAAGGTTCTGTTCATCTCAGAAGGAAACACTCCATGGCAGGGAAATGTAGTCTCCTGAAGCAGGAGGCTGTGTGTTTCATTGGTCTGGCTTCATGGGAGAAAACAAAACTGGTTTTAAAGGTGAAACACCAGCATTTATGGTCCAGCTCCTCCACTAATTGCCTGCATAGTTTGAGGCAAGTTAATGTAATGTCTTTGAGTTTTGATGATTAGCCCAGAAAGTCATCTCTGAAGTGAAAATTGTAGCAAGCACTTCCCAGTTGTCAGGAGGATCAAATGATGCACACAGAGAACAGCTATGAAAAAACTGGTAAAGAGAATTTTAGAGGTAAATCATAATTACTAACATGAATTTGTGGGTGATCCTCATTAATAGTCTCTCCATGTTAAAATTCCTTTCTTCCTGGCCATGCATGGCAAATAGATCTAATTTCACTGGCCACCTGAAACAGTGGTCTGGAAGTTTCTTAATCCACATCAATGGGAAAATTGTTACAAGTAATGGAAGTATTTAAAGAGATGGTAGAAGATTTTCTATTAGGACAGTTACAGAAAACAAGGCTAGATAGCTTCTGAAGTTCCCTTTCAGTTTTGACACTTGATTCTATGAACGCAGAGACTGCATTCCATGAATGCAAAGAAAATCCCCAGGCAGCATTTGTGTCAGAGTGAAGGGATGCTGTCTCTCCCCGTGGAAAAATTTTCCACTATTCCTCTGATTAGCTGGTGCCTCTTCTCCCCTCAAGCTTCAGTGTGACCAGCATTTCCATGCTGAAGCTGAAAATAAGACTGCAGGAAATTCAGCACACTCTGGAGGATTCATGTTTTCCCGTGCCTGGGGTGTTCATTCTCAAAAAGGGTTTGATGCTACTGCAAAAATGTTGTAGAAATCTGTCAGAGAAACATCTGAGTATGCAAGCATTAAGGTTTTGTTCTTCAGAATCTTCATCAACCAGTTGTGTCCAGCACTTTAATAGTGCCTGATGGTTGCATGTTTTAGTTTGCTAGCATGAGTGATCAGTAAACAAGATAAAGTTCACAAAGTTTAATGCTATTAAACTGCTTTCTAAACAGTCCCCTCATTTACGAGAAATTACTAATCTGGTCGGCACCCAGCATTTATTGTATAACCCACAGTGTTTAAAAATGGCTGTCACAGCCTCATCTGAAAAAAATGAACTGCCTGAAATATATTAAAGAGAATTTTTTTCTTTGATGTTCAGCTGTAGCTGAAAGAAAGTTGAATCATGAATGTTTAAGAATTATTTTGGAACAATTATGGAGGTTGTCAAGACCAAACTTTACAATTTTTCCCAAGAGCCCTTTCAGTTTAGACACACGATCTTGTTTCCTGTTTCCGCTTAGCGGCCCAGTTATAAAATCATGGTCCTCTATATTCTCCAAACTGCACAATGAGCTTCCTTCCTCGCAAGGTAGCCTTTATTTCCAGAGGTGATTCATACATCAGTGGAAATTGTCTTCCTCTCTCTGAATGTCATTAATAAAGGGAGAGGGTTGGACCACGTGGAGCCCCTGCGGCTTCAACATTCTCATGGTTTTTCCCAGTGATGCAGATAAACACAGAGCTCAGCTCAGAGCGGATAAACAGAAACACCTACAGGCAATTTTTGTTACTCCAGAGTTGCGTTAAAGTCTGATCAAGTTCTGATCTGTTCGTAAAGGGTCTTGGGCTTTGGGGGAAAAGCCGAAGAGCTTTCCTGGTACAGCTGATCAGTGGTGACTCCTATTCATTCCAACCCAGGCCCCAGGACAGTGTTGGCTGATGCCACCTCCCACAGCCCAGGCCCAGGGGTGAAGACCGATTTCCTGCATGGCCCTCTGAGTCAGATCCCATCCTGGAAATAGCCCTTCTACCACATCCCAATCCTCTCACATTCTCTGCCTCCCAAGGCTCAAAGCCCTCATTCTGTACTAACTGGGGCTCCAGTATCCTCTACTTGCACTATTAGAGGAGCGGCCAAACTGGCCTCCCTGTCCTCAGTCTTGGGCCCACAAATCTAGCCTCTACTGAGTAACTGAAGTGATTTATATAAATTGAACATCTGACCATTTCCTCCTCCTGTTATATAAAAGCTCCAGGGTTTCCCTTTTCCACAGGACCAAGGCCATGTTCTGGGCACTTGCCTGAGGCCCCTTGTGGTGTCCTTCATTCCCCTAACTCTGCAGGGCCACCGCTTCTCCTGCAGGATTGTGACGAGAGTCAATAGAGAGGATGGTCAAAGCCTGGGAACCTGGGAAATAATGTTATTTGTTAGTTTAATGTACATATTGCTTTTTTAAAGAGCATATGTAATGAAACCTGAACACAATTATTGCCTGGCTACAAATGGAGCGGGAGTTGGTAGAATGAACCTGAGAATGTAGCTTCAAATCCAGACTGCCCCCGCTTACGAGCTGTGCAGCTTCTGCTGAAATTCTTATCATCCCGAAGCCTGAGTTTCCACATCTACACAGTGGTGATGACACCAGCACCTACCTCCAGGGATGCCTGAGACTTCAGATGCACAAAACAGACAACAGATGTGGGTTCTCACGTTGCTATCACTTCTCTTCTCTTCTTTTATTTATGATAAGGAATACAAGCCAATGAAAGCCTTTGAAACTAAACATACATGCTATGAAGCTTCGAGCATCCTGACAGATACACCCCCAAAAGAAAAATGCATGAGTTACGTTGTTCATGATGGTTAGTCAAATTTTTTAGGAAAATGAACTTCCCTCACTAGTAAATACCCATATCTGAAGCTTTTGCAGAAAACGCAGAGCTGTTCTGCATGGAAACACTCTTCTACTCCTGATTAAAATTGAGACTGAATGATAAACTGTGGAAGTGAGAAGGCCATTCATTGAGCTGGGTTGGGCTGGGGGTGCAGGGATGGACTAATACCCTCTGCCCCCTAGCTGTCCAGGGCTCTGTCTGGCCCCAGGGGGAGGTTTTGAGGCAGCAAAGTGAAATGAGACACAGTGAGCCTCCAGGGTGTGAGCTCAGGTAAGTGTCAGCCTGCTTAACCAGGACCCACAGATGATTTTTTTTGGCGTACAATTTTTTTTCCCTAGGAAGCTGCTATATCTAATCTACTGTTTATTGCGTTTGAACCATCTGCCTGTCACTCATGCAATATGAGAGAGACGGGGTAGATGTGCATATGCACGTGCGTGTGTGTGACTGTAGCCAGAAACCCTGCCAGCTGCCTTCCGTCAGTCAGTCATTATAACTGAAGCTTCATGTCAGCGGTTATATCACTCAACATGTTCAAATTAAATTCTGCTAAAATGACATCATCGCAATGGCGCTCAAGGAAGGAAAACAAGCTTGAACAAAAGTTCTTTCTGTGTTTGCCTCACGTCACGCGAGATGCAGTTCTTCGCGTACACACACAGCCCCTAAGTCAAGACGACATTTCCGTGGCCGTGCATCTGGGGGGGGTTCCAACTACCCGAGAAAATTCTCGGGACTCCACCTCTGGTGAGTGCCCACTGAGATGACAATAAAGCCTCACCATAAATGAGAGCCACTTGGCAGGGCGATAGTCTTCTCTCACTGAAGTCTCAGAATCCATGAGGGGACAACACACTTCTGGGCCTGGAGGGGCTGAATGGGGAGGTGGGCCCAAGGGAGGTTTGGGAGAACTCACTCCAGGGAAGAAGTGGAGGAGCAGATGGGCAGTGCGGTGGGTGTTTGGTTCCTCACCAGCCAGGATGTCACTCTTTTTGAGACCAGAATCCAGAGTAAGAACTTTCTAGATTTCTGGAACTTGGCAACTTTTCCAGCTTCACTGGCAGCTGTGTAAGTACTGATGAGATACAGTTGTTATCTGTAGTGAGTTAGCTTCCTGGCTTCTTCCTCTCTGATATGCGCAGTGGTTTATTTTGCCCTCAGTATCCCCAGAATGTACTTTCCCCTTATCTCTTTCATGTAATCTCCTATTTATCCTTCAAAGTCTAGTTAACACTGTGAGTCTGTGTAATATCTTTTGTTTAAACATCCTCATCCTCCCCTAGAACATGCTGGGTTTTCTCCCAGAGCCCTAATTCCTTTCCATAATTACTCTCTTAAAACCTTACTGCACTGGATTGGATGCTTTTAATGTTCTTCCCCTTCTTGGGCCAACCATCTCCCTGCAAACCCCTCGCCCCCCAAGGCAGGGTGCTCACTACCTTGGTGGAAACCCGGAGGAAAGTGACTAACTTAGATCACCACTGACATCACCTTCAACCCTCAGGACCAAACAGTCCCTGAGGGAGATAGAAAAATGCATTTTCATTAAGATATGAAGGTTGAGATTTAGAAAATAGAAATATGCAAAAATTACAACTATGTATAACCCAATCACCCGAGAAGAACATCACTGCAATATCTATAGCTAAATAGATAATATCTTGAAATATCAACCATGATGTCCTGTTCTTTCCTTTCTGTGTATTATCCTTCCCTGGTGGTTCAGGGCAACAAGAGGCAGCAAGAGGCTTTATGTACCATCATGGAGAGAGGGTTGGAAACAGTTGAGACATTGGGGCAAATGCTTGTCTTTTATTCCCAGAGTTGATTCTTAAAGCGTAGATCAGATATCCACAGTTCTCAGTGACAGACAAATGGGCTTTTTGAGAGATAGTTTTTTATTTTTATTTTTCAAAAAAATTTAAATTGAAGTATAGTTGATTTACAATGTTGTGAGAATTCCTGCTGTACAGCAAAGTGATCCAAGAAGCTAAAGATTTAAAAGACTTTGTCTAAAGAAGCTATACCATGAATGAGAGAAAGAATATAGTAGGGTGCAAATGAAGTTTTTCCTTTACCTGTCTTACAATATCTGCACATTGCAACTTTCATAACTTGCACAAAAAAGAAATACCCATAAGCTGAAAAGCATAATAATGTAATAAACACAAATAAACCCACCACTGGACACAATAAATAGCACATCACTCACATCGTGCCTTTGTATATGTACCCCTCCCTTACTGACCTGCTGCCTGCAGCACAGTCAGCCACTCTTTCTCCACTTCCATTGTGTTGCTCTGAAGAAAGAATTTATCACACGTCTCTTTTACTACCCAGGTGGCAGCGGGTAGAAGAATACTACCCACTCAGCTCCACTGTAACTGGGTGGGGGAACCTGTGGGGTTTGGTTGGTGTTTGGCCGGAGTAGGGCGGATGCTGTCAAAGAAGTTTTCTATTGTTAAGCCACTGTCTTAGTCAGCTCAAGCTTCTATAACAGAATACCATAGACTGTGTGGATTAAACAACAAACATTTATTTCTCTCAGTTCTGGAGGCTAGAGGTTCAAGATCAATGTGTTGGCAGATTTGGTACATGGTGAGGGCTCACTTCCTGGCCTGCAGACAACCACCTTCCCAGTGTGTCCTCACATGGAGGAGAAAGGGGTCAACTCTCTCCTGTGTTATAAGAGCACTAATCCCATTTCTGAAGGCTCCATTTTCAAGACCAAATCACCTCCCTAAAGCTTTACCTCCTAATACCATTGCATTGGCGATTATGGCTTCAACATATGAATTTAGCTGGGGCACGTTCAGTCCATAGCAGCCACCCATTTTCTGGTCCCTTGACAAAAGAAAACAGACATTTTAAGGAGCTTTGTTTTTGGTGTGTGCCCATTGGCAGTTCCAGATTGAAGGCTCCTGCTGTTCTCCATCTAGGAAACGTTAGAGGCAAGAAGAACTTGCCATCTGGGCTCCTCAAAGGCAAATTCTATTGCCGAACTTTTTTTCCTGCACATGAGTCATTCATCACTGTTTCTTTATATACCTGGTACATTTCTGTTGAAAACTAGATATGGTAGGTAATATATTATAGTAAGCCTGGACACTAAGACCCCTCACGATGTTTGTTGTTGTTTCTTGTTTGTTGACTTGGCTGAGTGAGTTCAGTGAAGCTGACTACCCACAGTCTGCAGGGGTTAATGCTGCTCCTTGAGCTGAAACCTTAGCCATGGGCATGGTCTCTGACACTGAGATGACAGTGGCTTTAGCTGGGCTCAGGTCCCTGACTCACCACTAAGTGTCTGGCTGGTCTGCCTCTATTGCCTTGTGTTCACCTATTAGCCTCCACTAATCGCTAGCTGACTACTACATTGTTTTCAACACATCCTGGGGTACAACTTTATTTTTTCACAGCCTGATCCAATTAAAGTTGGGCTCTTTGCAGGGACAGGGTGTTCACAGTTCCTGAAGCTTGTTTCAACGCCTGGAGGGCAATTCTTTTTCTGGATTTCTTTGCTAAATATCTAGCTGGACTACCGTTTCACCTGATGCTGCTAGCATCATGCATCTCCAGCCTCCTCTTAATTGCTCACCACTAAGATGTCTGTTGTTTTTGACAATATCCATAGGCATGAACTTCCTCACACACTATCCCAAATCAAGTCAGTCCCTGTAGGGAATGCTGCAGAGCTCTCTGTTCTTACAGCTGCCTCTTCCCCTGAGCAGACCTCTGTGCCAGTGAACTGGGCCAGAGGCAGGAGTGGCCCACTTCTCCTGGAGTGATGCCTCTGATCTTTTCACGTTGCCCCTCCCAACACAAAGCTTCCACCCTAAGAGTAAGAAGAGCTGAAGGAGATCAGGGCCTGGTATTGTTAGACCATTGCACTTGGATAGATCTGCAACCCTGCAAGTGCGGATGGTGGATTAAGAGAGCTCTCATCCTCTTGGCCACAGCCACCTGGAAGGAAGCTTCTACACCCAGAAGCTCAGGGAGATGATGGATGCCAGGACTCAACTGTATCTCTAGGCAAGGAGCGGGGGGAGTGGGACCCCTGTCTCCCTGGCCACTCCCACCTGGAATAGAGCTTTCATTCTACTGAGTGAGGTTGGGGGTGCTGGGAATGGCTCTTGGCTCAAATGCTACAGGCTCTCACTACTCTTACCAAGGTGCAGTAGCTTTTCTTGAATAAATTTTCTCCTTTTGTTGTGTACCTTTAGGCCAATTTCCAAACACTTTAATGGGTTTAAAAAATAATTTTCACCAGTTAAACACTGTTTCAGTGGAAAGGGGGTCTTAGATCCCCTCACATAATCATCTGGAAGTCCTGCTTCTGTAAAATATGTTGGATAAATTATTAATTGCTGGATTCCCTTTATAAATTTTGCCAACAATTTTTTTTAATCAATGTTCATGATGGTCGTTGATCTGTGCTTTCCATATGGTTACTTTTTGCATGGTGTATTAGTTTCCTGTGTGTGCTGTAACAAATTACCATACATTTTTATGGCTTACAAAACAGGACATTTATTCTCTCACAGTTCTGGTGGCCAGAAGTTCAACATCAGTCTCACTGGGCCAAAGTCAAGGTGTCAGCGAGCTGCACTCCCTTGGGAGCTCTAGGGCAGAATCTGGTGTCTGACATTTCTTTGCTTGTGGCCATATCCCTCTAATCTCTGCCCTTTTGGTCCCATGGCCCCCTTCTTTTCTGAATGATAATTTTCCTCTGCCTCCATCTTATAAGGACATTTGTGAATGAATTTAGGACCTACCTAGAAAATCCAGGATCAAGACCTTGTACCTTTGGGTGACCATTATCCGGACTATTACACATAGTATGTCTCTTTCCACCCTTTTACTTTCAAACTATTTGCATTCTTGCATCTAAGATCTGTCTCTTGGAAAGAGCATAGAGTTGGATCTTTCATTTTTTAATTGAGACTGAAAATCCCTGCCTTTTTACTGGGGTGTTTAGATTATTCACATTCATTGCAAATATTGATGTGGTTAGATTTCCATTTTCAATTTTTCCATTTATTTTCTATACATCTCTCCCTTGTTTCTCTGTTCCTCCTTTTGTTAGCTTTCTTTTGTGTTGTATAATTTTTTTAGTGTGCCATTTCAAATCCTCTTTTTTTTTAACATCTTTATTGGGGTATAATTGCTTTACATTGTTGTGTTAGTTGCTGTTGTAGAACAAAGTGAATCAGCTATACGCATACATATATTTCCATATCCCCTCCCTCTTGCGTCTCCCTTCCACCCTCCCTATCCCACCCCTTTAGGTGGTCACAAAGCACCAAGCTGATCTCCCTGTGCTATGCGGCTGCTTCCTACTAGCTATCTATTTTACAACAAATCCTCTTTTTTTAAAATTCTATTTTTGGAATTATTTTCTTAGAGATTTCTCAGGGACTACAATATGAATCTTAACTTCTCACAATTGACTTCAAAATAATGCTAAGTTACCTCTGATAAAATATAGAAACTTAAATATAGTTCCATTCTCTCCCTCTTCCCTTGTGGTATTATTACATGTATTTGTGGTATGATAAGAATATATATGGTGCTTGCCCTTGGTTCCTGGCACAGAGCTCCAAAACCCCATGGAATTTCTTGAGTAATAGGAATATCTCAGTTATGCTAATGAAGCGACTTTTTGTGGGCCCCTACATTACAGGGTCTGAACTTTGGGCCAGCCCAACCTCTGGAGACAGAAAGGGGGCTGGAGATTTCTGTCCTAAAAGTCCTAAAGGTCACAGAAAATTAATCAACTATAGAAAAAAGGAGATTAAAACAATGTTGATAGTGTATATATGTCCATGCCACTCTCTCACTTTGTCCCAGCTTACCCTTCCCCCTCCCCATATCCTCAAGTCCATTCTCTAGTAGGTCTGCGTCTTTATTCCCATCTCATATACACTACCAAACGTAAAATAGATAGCTAGTGGGAAGCAGCCACATAGCACAGGGAGATCAGCTCGGTGCTTTGTGACCACCCTTTATAAACAGTGTATATTAATGCTATCATAATTTTCCTGAATTTTAATTTCTTCTTTATTTAAAAAGATAAAAGTATACTATATTAAAATATTAATAGCCTTTATTTTTTAGAGTAGTTTTAGGTTTACAGAAAAATTGGGTAGAAATGTCAGAGTTCCCATAAGCCCTCTCTCTACCTACACACAGTTTTCCTGTTACTAATGTTTTGCATTAGTGGATTAGTCAGGATTCTCCCTGCGGAGAAACAGAACCAGCTGCTTTAGTAATCCCCAATTTTATATCTATGTCTATGTGTATATGTATATCAATCTATTTATCTATCTATCTATCTATCATCTATCATCTATCAAGATTTATTGTAAGGAATTGGCTCACATGATTATGGAGTTTTTGGCTCTGCAGTCAGTAACCTGGAGACCCAGGAAAGCCAACAATATAGGTTCAGTCTGAGTCCAAAAGCCTGAGAAGCAGGAAAACTGATGGGGTAAGTTCCAGTCTGAAAGCTGGCAGACTCAGCATCCAAGAAGAGTTAATGTCCAGAGTTCAAGTTTGAGGGCAGGAAGACCAATGTCCCAGCACAAGCTATCGGGTCAGGAGGAGTTCCACCTTAATTTCATTTTTTGTTTTTGTTGTTCTACTTAGTCCTTCAGCTGATTGGATGAGGCCCATCTACATTGAGGAGAGTGATTTGCCCTACACAGTCTACTGATTCAAATGCAAATCTCTTCTAGAAACACCCTCTCAGACACACCTGGAATAATGTTTGACCAAATATCCAGGCACCCCATAGCTCGTCAAGTTGACACATAAAATTAACCATCACAATTACTGCGTTACATTTATTAAAATTGATTAACCAATATTGATACATTATTGCTAAAGTCTATAATTTACATCACAGTTCATTCTTTCTGTTGTACAGTTCTGTAGGTTGTGACAACATGTATTCTTGATTACAATATCATACAGAATCATTAAACTGCCCTAAAATCCACTGTGCTCCACCTATTCATCCCTCCCTCCCTTCCAGTCCCTGGAAACCTCCGATCTTTTTATTCTTTTCATAGTTTTGCTTTTCTCAGAATGTCATATAGTTGGAATCAGTCAGTATGTAGCCTTTTCAGATTGACTTTTTTCACTTAGAAATATGCATTTAAGATTATTCTATGTCTTTTCATGGCTTGATAGTTCATTTCTTTTTATAATGAATAATAGTACATTTTATGGTTATAACATGGTTTGATTATCCACTCACTTATTAAAGGACATCTTGGTTGCTTCCAAGTATTGACAATTATGAATAAAGCTGCTACAAACATCTGTACAGATTGTTGTGTAGATGCAGGTTTTCACCTTATTTGGATAAATACCTAGTAGCTCAACTGATGAATTATATGCTAGGACTCTATTTAGTTTTGTTAGAAACTGCCAAATTGTCTTCAAGAGTGGTTGTACCATTATTCATTATTAGACTTCATTTTTCAAGTCTAAAAGAAAAAAAATTTTCTCCCAATCTCAGATTGGCTCTGAGCTGGACACTCCTTCAATGCTGAGCCAAGCCATGTATATCCCTACATTAGCCTTCACTTCCTGCCTGCATGGAGCCCAGAGGGTAGACAGAGGTGCATGTCTAAGGTCTACTCAGTTCTTTTCTGAGCATGCATCCAGCCCTGAGCATGCATGTTTCACTTCAGACTTCCCAGTATTTATTCCTGATTGCTTTGTTCCCCCAAAGAGTCCTCCTCATCAGCCTCCTGTTTCCTAGGCTTCTGGCAATTTCTGCTGCTTGCTGTACCCACTATCTTTACCCCTGATACTTATGGGTACTATATGTCTTAAAGGCGTTCATTAGATGACACCTGGAAAACCACTCCAGCCCAAGACCCTGGGGAGTAGGGGGAGCAAGGGGGTAAACTAATGCACCACAATATGCTGTAACTGAGACTTAGACGCCTCTTTCTTCTTTAAGCTCTCCCTTAGTGGTTGTAAGGTTTTCTTTAGATCTCAGAGTTCTGTAAGAGTTGATTCTGTCAGCTTTTTGGCAGCTTCGTTGCTGCTTCAGGGGAGGGGTTGATTCTTGGAGCTTCCTACTCCACTATTTATATGATGTCATTTCCTCTTCACTTTCAAGGACTAGTGTATTACTGGAAAATCTGATTCTCTAATAGATCTAATTCATGAAATAACAGTTAATGTGAGTTCCCAGACCCAATTTATACACATTTCATACTTTTCTATCAAGTGAAGCAGAATATGTAAAGCTATAATTTATGCATTAATTGAAATTCTGAGCAGGTCAGAACCTTCGAATCCATCTTGCTGAAATCAGATTATTTTCAAGATGCACAAACTGAGAGCTGACAGGAAAGTAAATCATCTCTTGATACTTTGTGTGGATGCTAGTACTAATAGTCATTTCCCTTCTCTTGTGGCATAATATTCTCTGCCGACCACACAAGTAGTATATAACACAGACCATGAGAAAAATGTGGGGCAGCCTTTGTCTTTTTTGAATATATGGAGGAAAACTAGGGGCAATAATGATGAGAAGATAGAGGAAAAATCATTTATGTACCTCAGAAGCCATGAGATCATACCAAACCTGTAATGAAAATAGCCTAAATGAGGACAACAATAGAAGCTTTTAAAATAATTATTAAGTTGTGTCATCTTGGTTTTCCAAAATGGCATAATGTCACAGTTGGTGGAAATCTCTTTAGTTTTACTCTTTGAAGAATGGATGTATGGCTTTTATATTGTCTGTGGTGGCAACAAATCATTACCTTAAAATAATGATTTGGAACTAATAAATTTATTTATTTACTAAGTAATGGCTACAGCATCATAAAAAGAAAGCTATTGTGTAAAAGACAAAAGAAGTCCCCCCATGCTGCTTAAATGTGGTATAATTAATAATTATTAACATGACATTCAAAAGAAGAACATACTTGTAAACAGCTGCTACAACCTATAGAGCTACCTCCATTCGGAGTTCCTAATTATCTTCTAACAACCATTAAAAAAGGAGGTGGAGATGTTTATGTAGATTTAGTGGCAAAAATACGTAGACTTGTAAAGAGTGATTCTGCTAAAGTAACAAATATAATATCTGGAACTGATGATAGAAACTAAGCCTATGTTATATTTATATCTCTAAGTTTGGTTGGCTTATTCATTTATGTTTGCATTCATTTATTAAATGTTTAGTAAGCACTGCACTGGGAATTGCAAATTCAAGAATAAGTTCGATGTCATTTTTGTCCAAGGCAACCCATAGAACACACAATTGCGATCAATAAACATGTCTTCAGACCAAAGGTGATGTGCTAAATTGCCTGTTGTTGACTGGGCCTCATTACCCTCTCCTTCTGCCTTCCACAACAAAACTGGGAATTGCACTGCCCAATATTTCCTTCGACCTGTGGCTCTGCACTTGAGAGCGCCAATGAAAGGCGCTCCGCTAAGGTGTGGACGGAGAGGTCATTATTCTCCAGGGGCCAATGTGCAGGGGCAGGTGTCCTCCCAGCGCATTCTAAGGGCCATGTGCTTTGCTACTGTAGCCCAAGGAAGGTGGTGGCAGTTCCCTATGTGTGGGAATCCTACAGGTTCCCGGTGAGCTACTGAGAAGCAATCACTTTCACTTTCACTTTGACCTTCACTCTCCCAGCTCTCCACTTGAACCCTAATCTCTGTTCTGAATCAACACGGATGATGCATTTCTGTTTATAAACCACCCCTTATTTAAAGAGATTGTTAATCTAATAAAATGGCTAACTGTGCTTGGGAGATCCAGAGAAGGTATGACAAATGTGACATTTGATCTAGACTTTGAAGAGTTTCTAGAAAGAGAAGAGAAGTGGATAATGGCTCCAGGTGGTAGAGACTGTGTGAAATTCATGGCCTCTCAAAAGCGCAAGGGGTTTTGAGTGACTGAAGAAAAGTGTGCAAGGGCATCCTGGAGAAAAAAGCTACAAAGCCGAGCTTGCACAAGATCATAACGTATCTCAAGTGCTAAGACAGGCAGTTGAGGTCTTTCCTTGGGAACACATGATCAGAAATGCATTTTGAAGACTTTGCAATTGTTCATGTTAAGATGTGTTGGTTACAAGAATTAGCAAAATTAGAATACATTATGCCCAGTTAAATTTGAATTTCCGTTAAAAAATAATTTTTTATTAAAAGTATATCCCATTCAACATCAATGAGACTAGAAATTGTTTGTTGTTTACCTAAAATTCAAATATAACAGGGCGTCCTACCAACCTTTTACATAATTAGGGCCTTTATGTGGCCTGGATGCCCCAAAACCAGGGATAACAGATTCTTCAATTGTTTGCTGTAGTTATAGATCATGTTGATCAGTCGTCTTTTGGCTTTGAAATTGTTTCTCCGTGGACCTCCAGTCAAGAAAAAAAAAGATGGATTTGTTGTTTGCCTTAGTTTGTTTCTGTTGCTAAAAACTTACTATAGATTGAGTGGTTTATAAACAATAAACATTTACTTCCCACAGTTCTGGAAGCTGGAATTCCAAGATCAAGGTGCCAGCACATTTCCTGTCTCATGACAGCCTTTTTTCAGATTTATAGATGACCATCTTCTTGCTGCGTCCTCACATGAAGGAAGGGTCAGGGGATCTCTCTGTGGTCTCTTTTATTAGGGCATTAATCCCATTCATGAGGGCTCCACCCTCATGATCTAATCACCTCCCCATCTCCTAATACCATTATATTGGGGGTTAGGCTTCAACATATGAATGTTAGGGGGACACAAACGTTCAGCCTATAGCATAGGCTTGCCTGGGAAGCACTGGTTAAAACCTAAGTTCAAGGCAATAGACTGTGATGTAGGAGAAATCGATCTTTGAACCTGTCTTCTCCCATCATCCTTCCTTCTCCAAATAATCAGCAATTACTTACAATCTGGGTTACCTTGCCCATAGATTACTTATTAAATAATCACCAGGTGGAGAAATAGCTGTAATTAATTTATTAAAAAATACAAACTCATACACTCAGGATCTCTATGATTTTAGGTAACTTTCTTAATGGCTCCAAATACCAATCTTATAATATATACACTGGGCCGGTACTTGTGGTCATTATTTGTTGTTTTATATGAACAATACCTATTCCCCATCCTTTCGGTAACACCAGCAAGATTTTGCTTTAGAGGAACCACCAATTAATCCCCTATGCTAAAATTTACAGTTTGATTAAAACTGTCTCTTTCCCAGCTCCAAGGTGAGCCTTCATTGGTTGAAGTAAGTCACTTTATCTTATGCTTTTGGCCATGAGGAGGGTTCTGGGATGGGCATAGTGCCCAGGTAGGAGCCACGAGGTGTGAATAGAGGTTTACTGCATTTCCAGAAAAGAAGAGGCTCCTCAACCCACCTTCCATGTGAAGTTGGGAGGCTGTAGCCCCAGCGGCTATCGGCAGCCACTTTATAACCATGAGTGCAGAGCCTGCCTAATGTCGCAGCCAACCCGGAGAAAAGGGAGCAGAGACGTTGAGGGGGAAGAGAACTTGTGTCCCACTCACTTTCTTTGAGGGCTGGGTCAAGGCTTAGGTGAAGCCGCCTAGACCATTTTGTTCTCTGACCTAACGGTTTTCCAGTTTTACTTGGGTGACTTAGAGTCCAGTTTTTGTCCCTTGAAGTAGAAGTATCCAAACTCCCAGATACGTGGGAGTAACCATATCTGCCTTGCTTTTCTTTAATTGTTCGAAACAAATAAGATGTTACCCCCTCAAAGAGTAATTCTTTTTCTTAGTATAAAAGATTATTTTAAAATATAAATTTATTTTTGAAATACAGCGCAACATTTGATATGGTTTCCAAAGATATTCACTTAAACTTTAAATGTGTCTTTTCTCCTCTTTATGAAAAGTTTAAATTGGACATATGGATACATTAAAGGGCACTCTAAATCTTAAAATAATATAGGAACGGATAATACTCTTCATTTATTTTGCAAATTGTTAATAACTATGGTATATGCAAGGTCCTGTGCTGGGCGTTCTAGCTATAGGGTTGAACAGGGCAGATAAACTTTGAAACACTACGTAAAATAGATCACATTAAAAGGGCAAAGGATAGATAGAGTACAACGGTAGATTGGACAAAAACATCAGCAGAAAATGGATTTTTATAAATCTGAATGAGATGCAGATGGTCAGGCCATTCAGGAAACTACAGGTCATGACTGGGACTTTTCCTTAAGGCACATCTGGACGTGTGTTAGCAGAACACTGCTGCTTTGTGAAGGCACCCACCCTCGGGGCAGAGATAGAGCTATGCCAGCCCAAGACAGATGGGCATGGACTGCGTTCTAGGACAGTAACATTGTCCAGCAAAATCCAGCTGGTTAATTGCATGAGTCAAAACTGACTCATCCATGACTGGCTCTGGTTACAAGAAATTAACCTGTTTGAGTTAATCAAACAGTACCCCAATCTGGCCCACGGGTTAGGGCATTCTCCACCATGCTTTAACTTCATCATGTTTTTCTTCTTCTTCTTTTTTTTTTTTTTTTTTAATAAATTTATTTATTTATTTATCTTTGGCTGCATTGGTCTTCGATGCTGCGCGCGGGCTTTCTCTACTCTTCGTTGCGGTGCGCGGGCTTCTCACCGCGGTGGCTTCCCTTGCTGCGGAGCACCGGCTCTAGGCGCGCGGGCTTCAGTAGTTGTGGCGCACGGGCTTAGTTGCTCCGTGGCAGGTGGGCTCTTCCCGGACCAGAGATCGAACCCCTGTCCCCTGCATTGGCAGGCAGATTTTCAACCACTGTGCCACCAGGGAAAGTCCCCGTTTTTCTTTCTTTCTTTAATGTGGCCTGAGAAATTACAAGGAACACAGCCCCCAAACATGAGGAACCATGGATAGCTTCCATGGTTATTTTTGAACTAAATTATTTTTATTAAATAATTAAATTAAATTAAATTAATTATTTTTGAATTAAAAAGAAATACAGCACAAAGTCTGCTATGATTTTTTATTTGTTTGTTTCTTACAACAAGTGGGGGAAAAAAATCAACCACACAGAATTATTTGATCCTCTCCTAGCTTGGCACAGATCATTTACAAATGTCGGTACCCCTGTCCTTCCAACCTGGCCTGCCAACTTTTTTTAAAGGAGAAGAAGAAGGAAAATAAAGTAAAGAAGATTGTCCCATTCTGCTTTAATATTTAAATTATGGCCACGAAGACAAACTTTACCGACTGCATGCCCTTCCTTCCTGCAATGCTCAGAACACTGCAATAGTCAAGCCCTGGGACGTTCTACCCAGACCCAAGCCAAACACGCAGAAACACCATTTTCACAAGGGCTTTGCTGGAAAACCTTGCTATGAACAAGCCTGTTGGAACACTTTACTAAGGTCAAATGATTGACAGCAGCGATTGTGAAGCTGACCATGTTTCAGAACATTCATCTTCCCCAGGGATATTTTTGAACATGTAGTACATGGTTAGTGGTATGACTGAGTTCATGCTGAGCTTGAATGTTTCAGTAAATACATGAAGTTATGTGGCCGTGTCTGTAACACTTGAGATCAATGACTGAAGTGACCCCCACTGCCCCGACTTTGCCCGCAATCAACAAGACACACACTCTGAGAAAGTATCTGTGATGGTTCTGGTCAACAGGCAAACGGTAATTGAGAAGCTAAGACGCCCGAAGGCACGCAATGATTAGGTACAGAGGAAACATGCATGAAAACTGTTAAGACTAAACCTCAGGAAAGCCAGATTTGGTTGTTGGGAGGCTCCTCCCAGGGCAGAGGTCGCCCATGTTTCTGCTCATATTGTGAGGACCCATAGCGTTTCCGGGGACGGCCTTTCCAAGGAGGTACATCGAGGGAACAGCCTAGGAAGAGAGAGACTGTTTCGCCTGAAGCGAAGGGAAGGTTTGCCCGCTGTTCAGTGTGTCAAATATAATGTCTCTCCCAGGGCAGAGGGCAGCTGGTTTCTAGTCCATTATAAAAGACTGGGGTTCCCTCAGCTTGGGGCTTTCCAGCTACGATGCAAACAGGCCATGTGTGCAGCACACCCACCTGGATTGTTTGCCTTTACCCCATGGGACTTTTGGGGGAGTAAGGAGAATAGCTACACCCCCCAAATCACAGGGAAAATAAATATTCCATATCCGGCCATAGCATCATGAAGACTACAGGCTATTAGAATGCTTATTCCAGGAACATCCAGGCTTAGTCAGTGTGTGACTAGGCAAGACCTTGCAGTGCTACATCTCTAGGCATCTATGAGGTAGACATCATGGGGATTGGGTTTTCCAGGTCCCAGAAAATTCCATTACCCAACAGTCATGCTGTTGAACCAAACTCCTCATCTTCTTCCCGATGAGCAGGTAGGCCTAGAAATGCTTGCAGAATTACATGTGGTCCCTGGTATTTGTCAGCTGGGTGGAAAGGCCGTGGCTAATAGGATAACCTTGGCAGGATGATACCTTCAGAGAGCACTGGACCAGAGTCTGTGACAGCCGTTGGTCCTCTGTCACTCACTTGGATAAAATTTGTAGGTTTAGATCTTGGGGGAATCTATTCTCCTCACCTGGCTTCCGTTTCCATCTGAAAGTCTTTCTGACATCTGTGGTTTTCAAAACCACCTTGAGTTGCAGAATTATTTATTCAAGCAAAGTTGAATGTGAGGTATGACCCCAGAGAGTTACGGAGCACACCTGTCCTGGCAGGTGGGGTCCTGCCTCTGCTTGGTCCTGACTTCTCCTTGTGAAGTGCGCCTGGAGGAAGTGTCAGAGCATCACAAGGTAAGGGCACTCGGGGCATTGCTTGAAAGGACTAGACATCCTCAGGGGGTCCTTCAGGCTCTGATAGTGTCTGCTTTGCAGATACACGAATCCCATGAGAAAATGAGAGGGCCCCGTTTGTCTGGGGGATCCATGTGGTTTCGAAGAAGGAAGACTGACATCCATCAGGCTGAAAAGCCGTGAGTCATTCATGAGGATCAAGTTCTAATTTGGATTTAGGCTACCCGTATTTCTCATATTTTAGGTTGTACTGTTTAAGGGTTTTCTCCCTGCCCTTCCCTGCATCACTGAATTTCTCTCCTTGGACCACAGGGTTCTTCCCCTAACTAGACACGAGGCTTAATTCCCTGGGGGGAGGAAACTGTCAGACAGACGCAGCCAACGTTGGGTGTTTATACTCAAGGGTCTCCACCTCTGTAAGATTTTGAAGGATATAAGACACAGTTTATTTTTCTCCTTCTTCGAATAAATGAGCATCCCCCAAGCTAAGGGAGGGAGGACAACTGAGGCTTGGGTAGGAACTGCTCACTCACAGCGGAGTGCAGCCTGGCTCTGTCTGACAGGAAAGGTTCCTGTCTGTCCCCAAGGCTGTGCTTTGGGCTCACCTTATAAGGATGATCCATGGTCAGTGGCCAAAGGTAATTAAATGGCCCAGGAATGAAGTGTTTTTGCTCTGAGCACGTGGAAAGGTAAAGGTGGAGCTCCATACCCCGCCCTGCCCGCATGGGCGTGACAGAACCCGGCAGAGGCCCACGCACGTGGCTGCAGCAGTCACAGGGGCGCCCACACCTGCACTCCCCCGGCTCTCATATCACGTGGGGCATTTTCAGGATTGAGCCTCAGTCTTCAACAAGCCGCCCACCATCACACTGGCTGGAAATGTTCTTGTCCTTCCCACCTCCTTCAGTTCTTGCATGGTTGGTTGCTTTTTGAGCCAACAGTGTCTCACTCACAAGTGATGGGGATACAGCCAGGGAGGAAGGTCCAGGGGATCCCTGGGACATGGATAGTCTGCCAGCACACCGCTCCCTGGCGGCTCCCATGTCTTTGCTCTCTCACTAAGATGCCTTTGTGTGCACGTCTCTCCTTCAAAATCATACGGTAAGGCTCAATCTTGCCTCTTTGGGAGACTTTCACCTCTAGGGAGAATAAAGGTCATATAGGTTGTTCAAAACTGCTAACTGCACCTCTCTCTGTGCCAGGCTCTGGACCGATGGGGAAGGAGGACAGTGGGGCTCCCCTGGTTGAAGAAGCTCCCAGACCGGAGGAAGGTGGTGGAACACAGGCATCCTGCTACACTCTAAATGGTTTTCTTTTAAAAATCAATATTTCTCTTTTTACTCTTTGTGCATGGCACATTAGAGAATAGAGGAGTTGAATGTCTCTAGCTCCTAAACATGAGGGGGAAGCCATTTGGGCATGAGAGTCAGGGAGCTCTCCCAGTTTTCTTTTCTCTTTTTTCACATTGCAACGAAATATAGGATGAATATAAAAGCAAGTATGTGACCTATGTGCATAGTTCAAAGACCAACAACATCCCTTCATCACTGACGACGTCTTTGAAACTCTTCTGGTTGCTTATGCCCCCAAGAGTTAGCTACCCTCTCGGATTTTTGTGTTAATTCTCTTCATTCTTTTAAAAATATCTCCATCTCATTTGTATACATTTGTAAACAATAGATTATTTAGTTTTGTCTGGGTTTTTTTTTCCATTATATAAATCATGTCTTCCTGTATGCCTTCTTTGTGCTGACATCTACTCTTCATTATCAATTGCTTTAGATTCAATTATGGTGACACTACTTCATGCACTTTTCAATGATAGATTATCCAATTATATGTGTGTGCATCAGTGTCTTCTCCTCCCCACTGCAGATGGACATTGGGGTGCTTCCTGTTTTGCTAATATGGGCCATGTCCCTGGACATGCTCTTATGACACTTTCTCTAAGAGGCATGCCTGGAGGTGCACATGCCGGGCCATGGGATATGCACACCCTCCACCCTAAGCCTCATTTTAAGCGATGCCAGTTACTGGTGTGGCTGCATCCTGTGTGCCCAGCCGAGACCTCAGCCAGAGAGCTCACCATCCATTCCCGAGACTGTGAGTGCTGGGTAGCATCGTGCCATGCTACTCCTCCCTGATCTCAGCCTTCTTCCTGCGTACCTCCCATTCCCTTCCCATTCCCTTTCCCTTCTCTCAGTCCCTTCGGCTCCATTTCAGACTCGCCCTCTCTGAATGGCATCTCTGGGTCGGTTCCTCAGGTGGGCGACTTTGGATCTGGTACGTCTTCAGGATTCTGTCTTGCCGTGGGTTCCACATTCTATAGAAAAAAGAGATAAGGAGTTCTCCCACCGTTGTTCTGACTCAGACCCTGCAATCCTGCAGCCTAAGAAAGGTCCCATTTATTGGTGAATCCGCTTGCCTTGGTCAATAGTTTTAACATACAGTAATTTTCCCAAAAATGCTCAGTTATCAGAAGCTATGGTTTGATGCTGAGGAAGGAATCCGCTAGGGCTCTTTTAGGTGAAGGGGCAGAATAGAAATAAATATCTCTCCACGACAAGTTAGACTTAAGCTGTCTTTTGAATCACTGAGTAAAGTCAAAGGCAGACTCAGAGGAAACCACATGACCCATGGAAAAACAAGCTCCTCTTACCTCTCCACTCTGGGACTGTTGGGGTTTTCCAAGGCAAGAGCTGACCACTTGTGAAATGTCTTAACTTTGAAGTTCAAGGACGGATGGACTACCAGTCCAAGGTGGCATGGCTCTGGGGGTGAAGAGAATTGATATATAAAGAATGGGAAGCCTTTCAATGGCAATCGCTCCTCTTTTTTCTTCTGTTGTGGGTTTTGTAATCATTATGTTCTGTAGCACAGTATGTGCTTAGGCTGATCTCGGGCTGCAGGAGACTTACGCAGGTCTCCACACAGCATGTAGAGTGCAGCACGGGAACCCCGGGAAAGGCCCCCGAAGGGATAGAATGTGTCACGAGGCCTTTTACAAAAGGCCATAGAAGTTGATTGGGGAGGAAGGACTGCCTGTCAGTGGGTGGAGAGGTGGGAGCCAGTAGAATTTTCCAATAGACATTAAACCCACTCAAGCTCCATTTAGCCCTGATACAAATAGGCTAATGGTTTACCTCAGCCATCCTTCTGAGACCCTTGGAAATGGCATGTGGTTTTGGTCCTACTCATTCTTTCGATTTTTTTCAATGGCAAAGCAATTAAATTAACACTGAGAAGTGGTAGCCTAGTTCTCATATCCTTTTATGCACCAGGACTGGATCCCTGTCTCTCCAACCAGCCTTGGCCATGGGGGGCACTGGGGATTGTCTTACTCATGGTCGTGAAGCATGGTTTGGTCCTGAAGTCAATGCCAGGGGAGAGATCAACCCAGTTAAGGGGTTTTCAAAGTTTGACGTGCTAAAGAACAAGCTGGCCTGCAATCACTGCCATGCTGGTGGGCTCTCGAAGACACAACTCTTCCCTCTTTGGACACCAGTGTCCAGAAGCTTCCAGAAGGCACTAATTAACCATATTTTTAAATAAAGAAAACTGAAATTGACATCTGATAGAACAGTCTGGCTTCAGGGCCCCACTTGGAAGCACTGGGCGGTGCTGGAGCAGTTTAAGGGAGATATATAGCTTATTCAGCTTTAGACCTTTCCTAATCTTCACAGAAGATGTCAAAAAGTCATTCATTAATTCTTTCTACTAAATTAGTGGAGGCTCTGCCTCACAAAGACTATCAGCAAAGCAGAAACAAAAGGTTTGGCTGAAAAGTATGTAAAATTTTCACTTGTTTTCTCAACTCAATCTGAGAAATTGGTTGGAATTGCCCATCTAATGGGTTTTCTGGCACACATTTCAGATTCTTTGTTTCAGGAAGACCAAATCAGGAGATGGTTTGCTTTGCTTTCTCTGTAATTACTACTAGAATGGACATATTTCCTGGATCAAACATCAGACCATATTGTCTTAAAAGTATTACAGTGAGGATACAGCCCAATAACTGAATGGAATGGAAAAAGAGCAGAACTTTGAGGAAAGAACACTGAAGGGGAGACCACGCTTCTGAGAGTCTAACCCTCTCCTTGCCTGAACCAGTGTCAGCATGCCCCTCCCTGCTGTCAGCCCAAGTCTCAGACTCTGTCACATGAGGATGATATACCAGGTGATTTCCGGGGTCCCCCCGAAGGTGACATTCTGCCATTCTAAAAGAAAGATTATTTTATTTTAAATTTTTATCCCAACACTATTTGCCTTGAAATGACCCAGTTACTATTGATGAAGGCTTATAATTTAAAGAAGAAAACCTAACTTTGTTTGAGTTCAGTTTTCATTAATTTTAGAGCCAGCGCATTTCTCTAATGATTAGTGATGTTGAGCATTCTTTCATGGGTTTGTTGGCAATCCGTATATCTTCTTTGGAGAAATGTCTCTTTAGGTCTTCTGCCCATTTTTGGATTGGGTTGTTTGTTTTCTAGATATTGAGCTGTATGAGCTGCTTGTAAATTTTGGAGATTAATCCTTTGTCAGTTGCTTCATTTGCAAATATTTTCTCCCATTCTGAGAGCTGTCTTTTCGTCTTGTTTATGGTTTCAGCTAAGGAATTTCTAATCAAGTTTTATTCCCCTTCACTGTGTCTAGAGAATATTAAAATGGATTTTCACTGGGAAAAATTTCTTCCCCCTCAATCCCAGATGGATTGAGAGGAGGGGCTAGTCAGGTCCTGTGGGGTCTGGAAGTCATCCAATTTGAGGCTGATCATGAAGGAAAAGATTGTAGAACTATGAATATAAAGTTAAGTGCACAAACAAATATTTCAGTAGGGTAAGGGTAAAATTACCACAAATTAAAAAAAAAAAAAGACTTTAAAGATGACGAGTACCACAAACATCACAAAGTCCAGAAAATAACATAGTATTCCTTCTGACATAACCTTAGAATAGCTTTATTCCACATTTTTACTTGAGACTCTAACCACTTATTCACATGCATTATTTTTCCACAGAGGGGATAGAATGACAATTCAGACTTTCATCTAAAAAGTTTGATCAAAATTTGGTTTCAATTACTGGATAGTTTGGAAGTGTTTCTCTTAGCTGCACAACTGCTTGTGGTCAACGTTATATAAGTTTTTGGCACTGTTGTCAAACATGGCAAAATGTCTGCCAAGTATATTTACATCTGAGTAGTAAGATTTCAGAGTTATTAGTTTTCTTACGCAATAATTGATTTTAAACAGTCTTTAATTGATTACTCCTATTAACTGGAGAAGTGCAAGTGCAGCATATAATTTTTGCAGGATTGAACAACATTGTATAATCCAATTACCCTTATACTACATGCGTTAAATTTATAATGAAAATGCAAAAGCTTTGCCACTGGGATATCTGCATCTTTAGCCTGTTTGGCTATATTGGGGCAATTTCGTATGCCCTTTTATCTCAAACTCCCAGACGTCCTCAGGACAAGATGCTTCAGATCTGACCTGTTAGATGCATATAACTCATGAAACATTCAAACAGAGACCTACATCCTGTGTAGGTCTGTGCCCTATAGACAGGATTCTGATAAATTCTGTTTTGTATGAGTTACCATCATAATGAAAAAAATCATCTTAGCACATTTATAAACGTGTAGGCTTTGTTCTTGAGTCTATCCTTTCCAGGAGAGGGCTTCCTAAGATCTGGTGAGAACTTAACTTTCTGTTCATCGTGATACATTTGATGGTTGAAAGAATTTCCCTCAGACAAGCCTCTGAATCTGTATATTTCAAGCAGTTTCCTTTCTACTACCCACCTGCTTCCAGTGCTGAGTGCTGTAGGACACCAATTACATCATGATAAAAAGTGCTGTATCTTCGGGTCACGGTTCTGGGTGAGTTGGCACCGCGGGAATGAGTATTTCTCCAAGCTATTTCCACACCGGGCACAGGAAGGGGAAGGGGTAAAATCCCAGATCCTTAACCCAGCAATGCAGCAGGAGTGAAGGGCCAGGGATACTCATTATCCATCACCTGAGGAGAAGCACAGAGGGGACAAATAAGCAGGAGGGTCGTGTGCCTGCTCAAGTTCTAAGAAATGAGCTAGTGTGGGGTGTGGCCTGTGTTTGATACGGGGACTTCTGATCCATCCTTCCAGAGTAGCTGGAACTTGGGAAAATGGCTTCCTGAGTTAGTGGATAGAGATGCGTCTCTAGTGAGCTGTTGCTTTGGAAGAGAAGGTTCACAATGACTTGGTGTGATGATTAAAGAGAGTGATGTTATACAGAGAGGTGGATGGGGGAACCTCTCTCTTCATCCTTCATGTAGGTAAACTGCTTTGAACTGGTCATGGAATGACATGCACTGAAGCAAATGGATTCCACTGGGACTTCCAGAACATGGAGCGAGGGACCTCCTGATCATATAACAGCCCACAACTTGAGGCCAAGGGATAACCTGCTGAGAACGTGATTCCAGCTTTCACAAGGCAATACTAACTGGATATGATCTCTTGGAATGAGTAAATTATTTGTGTGGTTCTTGAGATTATCCTGGAAGGGTGACACCGTTGATGGGAGGTCTTTATGCCTAAGCTAAAGGTGTGGGACAATATAATTTGCATATTAAGAAAGTGTTCTAATTTTGTACCCTCCTAGGTGAAATGATGCTTACAGGTGGCATTATTTGTGAATTATCACGTGAGTAGTGATGGATCTGTTCAATGCCAATAATAAGGGTCTAGCATGGACAGGACTTCCATGAACATTAATAAACCCACAATGATCCTATGAAATGGGGATTGTCTCCATTTTATCAATTGCAAACATAAGGCTGAGAGAAGTAGCTTTCTCGAGCTGTGTTGCCTTCTGACTCAAACTTTAGGGCTCCTTCCACTACGAAGGTGAACAGCACCTCTTGCCTATACACATGGAGCATGATACAATCCCTAGAATAATTTTCTGTGATGACCTCCTTTGCAATTGAATAGGCACTGTGCAAGTACGTACAACTATGTAGTTCTATATTTGCAATCAGAATACTTAACTGAAAAAAAATCCTGTCCATCTGATGAAGAGCAAGTGATTTTTACAGGTAGTTGAAAGTTTTCTAGATTGAATTACTAAATATCAAAAAGAGAGCTCACTGACCCATCTTCAGGCCACACCTACCACGTCTCTAAATGATATGCAGCGTTTTGTTTTAACAGAGGAGAATTCTGTCATGAAGGATGAAGTTCATCATCACTCAATGGTCATGGTAACAGTTAAATATGCCCACTGATCTGAAAAGACCCCTATAAACCCAGAAAGCCCCATAGTGACCCAGGACACATACAAGGAAACCTAAGGTAAAGAGTTGGTATCTGCAAAGGCCAAGAGAACCCTGTCTTACATCTACTCTCTAGGTAGTAGCTTTTATCCACCTCCTGGGTTCTTCTGGGGTTCTTTATTTTCTGGAGTTGTTTGGAAATCTGGAAATTCTTCGGTCATTTTGACCTTTCTCAGAAGAAAACAAGCAAGCTGGCAGGGCGCTGGCTGCTGTTATCTCCAGCCTGTTTCATAATATTGACTTCCTAGAGAGAACATCTCCTCTGACCATAAATTTCACTTGGTTTTGTAGGAATCATGGAATCATGGCAATTATGCTCTTGATTCCTGTATGCAGCGTATCCTCAGGAAGGCCCCTCCATGTCTGTGTAAATAAAACTGCAACGCTGTAATAGCTAAATGTACAATTTTCCTGAAATTTGTGATTAGTCTGAATTTCAGGACCGATTTTCATGTCAGTAATAGCCTTTCCTACCAAGGTAAATTTGGCCGCTAGTTATAATCTTGCTGGTACAAACACTTTGGAGAAGCCTTCACTTTTGTTTCTGTTGTTGATACCAACAACAGAAGTTTCCAGTAAGAACAAAAGGTAAAAACATCAAGTTAAAGAGAGGCCCCTGGGGAGATTGGCTAGCGCAGGGCTGGTGAGCATCTCCTGTAAAGGGACTGAGAGTAGATATTTTAGGCTTTGTGGGCCTCAAGGTCACGGTCACAACCACTTGACTCTGATGCTCTAGCACAAAACAGCCATAGATGATACATAAAGGATGGGCATGGCTGTGTTTTAATAAAACTTTATTTACAAAAGCTCCCCCCATGCAGTCCCCTTTTCCCCTGATTCTCCACTTAAGAATTCTGCATTAGAGTTGGCTGGCTCAGAGGCACAAGGCCTATGACACATCCCTCCCTCCAACTCCAAAACCCTGCCAGGAAATCTGAGAGCAGTTCCCTAAGTCCTCAGTGCTGGAAGCAGGAGGCCACAGTTTGCCAAGCAGCTGACGCTTCGCTTTACCCAGAGCCACAGCCCACAGAGGTCAAGGGCTGCCCGCACTCAACAGGGAGCTCTTCTTCCTGTAACCTTGATTACATCACCCATAGTAAGAGGTTGAGAGCTTTGCTCTGGGGGATAAAACGCAGGTAAAGGCTGAAGGACGCCAGCAGGACTAACCCAGCATAAAGGTATCTAGCCTGAAATATTTTATGTAGTTGTTATCCTAAAAGAAATCCTACTCTTAATCTTCACATCTCATTTGCTCAAAAATACATCTATCTGTTAAAATACGCTATTTTGATGGGGAGGTAATGTACAGCATGGTGGCTATAGTTAATAACACCGTATTGCCTACTTTAAAGTTGCGAAGAGGGTAAATCTTAAAAGCTCTCATCACAGGAAAAGAAATTCTGTATGTATGGTGATGGATGTTAGCTAGATTTACTATGGTGATCATTTTGCAACATATACAAATATCGAATCATAATGTTATACATCTGAAACTAATATAAAATTTGTGGTCAAAAACCTAAATTTCATGTAAGTAACAACATTTCCTACAAAGTAACTTACCGTGCCGGTCAAGAAAATAGAAGAAAAAAGGGGGGGCAAATAAAGAGTACAGGGCCTTAAAATCAATCACTGCTTTTTTTCTCATTTTAAATATAATACATGACATTGGCTGAAATTGGGGAAATATAGAAAAGCAGAATGATTATAATAAAAAATAATAATTTACCTTACAGTGATCCATACTAACATTATATTGATTCCTCCCAGTTTTTTAGCTACATAAATGCATCTTTGTTATTTTGCTTTTTCTACATACATTGATAACATATCTATTGCCTTTTGTTACTGAAAGAATAATGATCTTTCGTCAGGTACATACTTGGCTTTCTTTCTGCATTTACAAAGAAAGGAATTTATTCCAAAATAAGTAGATTTAGAATACTTTCTTGTTTGTTTCCTTATGATTTGTACTTTTTAAAGCATTTTTTAATGCTTTTTTACCTATTGAGGTCTGATGTTTCTCTTCCAACTTCCATGAGCTCTTTAAATAATAAAGATATCACATGTATGTCGTATTTGCTGCCAATGTTTTGCAAAATCTGTTTTTACTTGATCAAAATTGCTTGTTAGTTTTAAAGCTGATTTTAATTTTTATGCCGTCAAAACTTGATTTTTTTCAGGACCTGTTAATTGAATACACATACGGCTCACAGATGATGTTCGACATTGCCCTGCAGCTCTAAGGAACTGGAATATCCTCTGATGCGGCCCCTGTGCAGGTTGGTTCCCCTCCCTTCTTCACCAGGCTGCCATCCCCCTAACATCTGAGCTTCCGCTCAGACACGACCTCCACGAAAGCTGTCCCTGCTCATCAGGCAGGGTCCCAGAGAGTTATCACAGTGGCCAGTGTTTGCCGAAGCATTCCAGCCCACACAGCAAAATCCTTGATTTCAGAAGAGGCGCGCCATGTACCACTTTATCATGGAAACATGTATTATATGAAGACATATATTGATAATTTCCCACATTTTTATTACTAATTCATTCTCTGTCTGTATTGCAATATGCACAAACTTAGTAACATTTTGTAACTTTTTATTTTGATGTAATTCCAAAATTACACAAAAATTGAAAGAGTTGTACGAAATTCTTCTGCATGCCCTTTACACAAATTCGCCAGTTGTTTACGTTTGGACCTATTTACTATGTCTTTCACTGTTTCCCCCCACACACACATACACATTTATTCTTTTTTTTCAGTTGAAGTAGAGTTGATTTTCAATGCTGTACCAATCTCTGCTGTACAGCAAAGTGACTCAATTATACACATATACACATTCTTTTTAAAACTATTCTTTTCCATTATGGTTTTTCCCAGGAGATTGGATATAGTTCCCTGTATACAGTAGGACCTTATTTTTTATCCACTCTATACATAACAGTTTGCATCTACCATCCCCAAACTCCCAGTCCATCCCTCTCCCTCCCCTCCTCCCCCTTGGCAACCACAAGTCTGATCTCTATGTCTACGAGTCTGTTTCTGTTTTGTAGATAGGTTCATTTGTGCCGTATTTTAGATTCCACATATAAGTGATATCATATGGTATTTGTCTTCGCTTTCTGACTTACTTCCCTTAGTATGATCATCTCTAGTTGCATCCATGTTGCTGCAAATGGCCTTATTTCATTTTTTTTAATGGCTGAGTAGTATTCCATTGTATATATGTACCAATTCTTCTTTATCCATTCATCTGTCAATAGACATTTAGGTTGTTTCCCTGTTTTGGCTACTGTGAATAGTACTGCTGTGAACATAGGTGTGCATGTATCTTTTTGAATCATAGTTTTATCTGGGTATATGCCCAGGAGTGGGATTGCTGGATCATACGGCAACGCTATTTTTAGATATATGAGGAACCTCCATACTGTTCTCCACAGTGGCTGCACCAACTTACGTTCCCACCAACAGTGTAGGAAGGTTTCCTTTTCTCCACACTCTCTCCAGCATTTCTTATTTGTAGATTTTTTGACGATGGCCATTCTGACCAGTATGAAGTGGTACCTCATTAGGTGCATATATGTTAACAAGTTTAATACCATCTTTTGTATTGATCCTTTTACCATTATATAGCGTCCTTCTTTATCTTTCTTTATGGTCGTTGTTTTAAAGTCTATTTTGTCTGATATGAGTATTGCAACTCCTGCTTTCTTGTCATTTTTGTTTGCATGAAATATCTGTTTCCATCCCCTCACTTTCAATCTATGTGTGTCCTTCGCCCTAAGGTGCATCTCTTGTAAGCAGCATATTGTAGGCTCTTTTTTGTTTGTTTTTCTCCAGTCTGCCACTCTATGTCTTTTGATTAGAACATTCAGTCCTTGACTTTTAAGGTAATTATTGATGCATATGTATTTATTGTCATGTTAAAACTTGCTTTCCAGTTGATTCTGTTTCCTCTTTGTACCTTCCTCTTTTTTTTTTCTTGTGGTCTGATGATTTCCTTTTATTTTATGCTTGTGTTCTCTTCTTTTTGTTTTTTGTGAATCTACTGTACGTTTTTGATTTGTGTTTACTCTGTTTTTCAAGCATGTTAACGCCTTCCTATATCTGCTTACTTTAGACTGACAGTCATAGGCTTAAACACATTGTAAAACTAAAGAAAAAGAAAATAAATCTGCACTTTCTTACTCCCCTTCCCTGCACTTTATGATTTCGATGTCCTTCTTTGCATCTTCATGCTTATCCCTTTGCGGTTCTTTGTGTTTATCATTGCTTTCACAAACAGGTTTTTTTTTTGTTGTTCTTTTTGATCTGTAGAGTGTCTAAGTGATTTACTTTCCAGTTGGGATTCTCTCCTTCCTATACCGTCTTGCTTCTTTTCTATTTAGAGAAGCGCTTTCAATATTTCTTTTAGGATAGGTTTAGTATTGCTGTGTTCTTTTAGTTTTTGCTTGTCTGAGAAATTCTTTATTTCTCCTCCTATCTTGGAGGGCTTGTGTGGAAGGCTGGGTAGCTAGTGTGGGTTTAATACGTTTCTGGAATGAGGGCCGTTCTGGGTGTGGACGCTTGCCATCTCTCTCCTGAGTGTGCGCTGGCTATTATCCCCCTGATGGAGGGGGTGCATGTGCACGGTCTGTGTGCTCTCCCAGGAGGCGGGGGGCAGCTTTTGGCTTCTGGCAGCGGCCGCTCATGCCTGTCCCTGGGGCTCATGCGGGCGGTTCGGTGCCACCCGAGAGCACGTGGAGAAAGAGGCTCCTGTGGCAGGCTCACCCCTCTCCTCGCGCACCCCTCAACAATGGTCCCTTGCCTCTCTGGTGGGCCCAGGCTTCTTCCCATACCCTCTGGGGTGTGGTACACCACAGCGTTACCCCCTCAGGCTGTCTTCACGCAGCCAGACACAGCCCTCTCCCCGGGGTCTGCCTCCGAAGCCTGAGCCTCAGCACCCAGCCCGCGCCTGCACCAGCAGACAGGCATCTCAGGCTGGGGACTGCCAGGCGGCACTGCCATCTGTGCAGGTTTCCCTCCGCTTTGCCCTCAGCACACCTGTTGCTCTGCTCTCCTCCAAGACTCTGAAGCTCCCCCTCTGTCCCCGCCAGTGAGGGGACTTGCCAGTGTGTGGAAACATTTCCTCTTTCACAGCTCCCTCCCAGAGGTGCAGGTCCCATCACCGTTCCTTTCTCCCTCTCTCTTTATTTTGATTCTTCTTTCTTTTGCTCTACCCAGTTACCTGGAGATTTTCTTGAACTTTTGGAAGTCTGAGATCTTCTGCCAGCATCCAGGAGATGTTCTGTGAGAGTCGTTCCACCTGTAGATGCAGTTTTGATGTACTTGTGGGAGAAGGTGAGCTTCACGTCCTACTCCTCTGCCGTCTTAATCTGAGCTCTTCCACGTTTATTTTTTTTAATCTCTAGGTAGTATTTTTTTAATTTTTATTTTATATTGGAGTATAATTGTTTTACAATGTTGTGGTAGTTTCAGGTATACAGCACAGTGATTCAGTTATACATGTACACGCATCTCTTCTTTTTCAGATTCTCTTCCCATATAGGTTATTACAAAACACTGAATTTAGTTCTTTGCCCTATGCAGTAGGTCATTTGTATAGTTTTCTGGTTTTTTTTTTTTCAGATTTCAAATATAAGTGATATCATATGATATTTGTTTCCTCTGACACATTTATTTTTATTTATGTATATGTGTATTGTTTCTGTCCAAATTATCTGAGACCAGCCTGGAGCCATCATGCCACTGGCTCCTTAATACCTTAGTGAGAACTTGTTATGAAAAGGGCATTCTCCTAAACAGCCACAGTATCAGGATCAAATTCAGGAAACTTAATGTTGACGAACGCTTTTTAAACTGACAGATCTTATTCACATTTTGACAAATGCCACAATGATTTCCTTTGGAGCTATTTTCCTGGTCCAGGATCTAACCAAGAACCTCCTCTCTTCTGGAAGATGCTGCAGCCTTTCTGTATCTCTGGTGACATTACACTTTCTGAAGAGAATAGCACGATTGTTTCATAGAATGTTTATTTCATAGAATGGGCCAGTCCATCGTTTCTTCCTGGCAGATCCCTGTGTGCTTTGTCAGGGATGTCACCGGAGTTGTGCTGTGTCCTTCTGGGGGGGCGCATCATGCCAGGTGCCCCTCACATCAGGTTGTTCTGTGATGGGGGCTATTCACACTGATCGCTTAGTTAGACTGCGTTATGCCAAGTTTCTGCACTGTGAATGTCTACCAATGGGATGAGTAGGTCCTTTATGAGGAGATGCTTAGAGACTACCTAACTCTCCTGTTCATCGTGCAACTTTCTCCCACTAGTTTCTGTATCCACGATGCTTCCCGTCTGACTCAGCTATTACCATGCTGTGTGCAAAGTGGTGACTTTTACCTCTATCAGTCCTCTGAAATTTAGGAGTTGGCTTCTGCCGTAAGGAGGACCATTCTCGCCTTCCTTCTTGTTTTGTGTGTGCATATGCATATGGTTAAAAATATGAAATATATGCAGCCCCTCTTCCTGGGGTTTGGTTAATACTCTCAAGAAGTGATATAACATTATGTTTCTCCTTTTTAACAATGAGGAGGCTGAGATGCTGATAACTGCTTATAGTGGCACATTTTATAAGTAGTAGAGCTAGGATTCAAACCTGGAGGGTCTAGTCCCAGAACCCAAGCCAGTCAATTCTCTACTAGTTGGGATTTTGAGGATTGTAAGTGACAGAAATTCATCTCAAACCAGCTTAGGTGGAAAAGAGAATCCATCAGAGAGACACCAAGGATCTCATCAATCCAGGTAGGTGCTGAAGCACTCAAATGTGTGAAGGCCATGATGCCACCAGGTTCAGCAACAATGACTCAGGGATGCAGATAACAGTGAGCCTCTCTTGTTTCCCCTTCTCTCTGTATGTGGTATCTTTCCCTTCCCTGTACTCCAGATTAGGGCAAGTCCTGGGTGGTATGGCCACCAACATCTCAATTCGTCATTCCCACAGCCCAGATATCTGCAGTAGGCCCTACTGCTTACCCCAGTTTCAGATTTGAAAATTTTAGGGAAGACTCTAAAGGAATCATTTAGTAAATGGTCGAGCTTGGAACAGGTTTTTACTTTTTGCCCATTCAACTGTGGTTAAGGTACCAGGTCGGATAAGAAATGTCTGCTCCCACAATGCAATTTGATGTCAATGGAGGAAATTGGCTGGAATACAGGACAAAACTTGATTTCTGTCCAGACCTGGGTGGGAGGTCTGCAGAGAAAACAAGACAATCTCCCTTTGTGCATAGAAACAGCAAAGGAAATGCTGACCATTCTTATGTGTGGGGTGTTTGTAAATTAGTCGATCATAAGTAGGAGAATTCGTTCATACATATATATTTTTACGGTTTTACAGGACACAGGTGAGTAATGAAGTGAAAACTCAACTATAAAAAGAAGTATAACAAATTTCAGTCACATTAAATGCCGCATATTATAGGGTGTTATTTTAATTCTTTCAGTGATTCCATAGCTTTTAAAATTGTTGAATTAAATAATAGGAACTAAATCAACCCAAAAAGGTATCACAGTTTTTATGGAGTTTTATGATAATATTTTCATTTAAGAATTTTGAACGCTAAATTATTTAAAGAGTTTCCATGCAAGGAAATGTATTTTAACGGCTTGTTAAATAAAACCCATTATATTTATAAGTAGCATAGTGAAAAACCACACTATAATTTGGTGTATTTAAATGTATTTTAAAAGTGCTCTGATACCTGTCAGACATAATTTTCAAATTAGGAAAACTAATTCCTTCTGTAGAATTACCATGATTTTTGAATCAGCACATGGGAAGATATTGTCTGATGAAATGTTTTCCTCTATTTTTTTAGCCCAAAGGCTAAAAAAATTAAAATTTTTCACATTTGTCATAAATTTAGTCAATCCCCCCCAAAGACACTAAAGTATAACCTTAAATAGAAATTATGATACCTATGTTTAGAAATATTGGGACTGTGTTAATATTAATGAACATACAGGCAGATAGATCATGGCATAAAGAGTCATTGTAAGATGATGTATTGAATTATTTTCTGGTGTCTCATCCATCACTGCTTTGTCTCGGGCTGAGAGTCTGGGACACTCCGCTTCGGTGCCTGAGGGAGAGGATGTCACAGGTAAACTAGAGACACCGAAGCTTTTGAGATCTGAGAGCAGAGATCCCAGGGCCCTCCCTCTGTCTGGGTTCTGGGTGGGTGCACCAGCCTTGCAGAGCTTGCTGCCACCTGAGACATGGGTACAAAGACACTTCACAGGCCCAAGTGGAAAGGGAGCAATTGGAGCTGAAGGAATTTGCCTTAGGTTTGCACCCTTGCAAGTTTACTCTGCACAATAAGAGGTTGTAGACATGTCGTTACAGCAGTGAGGAACTGACAAAACCAAACAAACAATCTGTGAAACAGGGAGGCTTGGGTAAATGATCCCCATTACTTGGGTAACGAAAGCATCCCGGTGGTATCAAAACCACCCGCAGTCCTAAAGATGTCATCATCATCTTCATAAATACTCTACTAATCTTTTCTCTACACATAATTTTAATCGGGATTTTCCTCTCACCCTGGGCCTAGCGTAAAGCTGGGGAAATGGGGAGGGGAGTGATACTCAATGGCCCACGTCTTACAAAGCTACAGATCACTGCACCCATGTCTTTTGACAAAATGGCCCTGACCCAGTCAACCTCAGCCAGGGGCCCTAGGAACTCACACCCGCATGCCCATTCTAGCCAGTCGGGAGGGGCCTTCCAGAGCTAGCTCTGTGGCTGTCAGGACTGGCCCACAAGGAGGGGACCCCAAACGCTGGAGGTGACGGGGCTTGGGGGTCCTTTTCCCACACACTCTCCCTCTACTTAAAAGCAGGTGAGTCAGGCTCCTGAAAAGCATGAGGAAGCCTGTGTCCTCTGCCTCCCACCCCTGGAGGGTGAGGGCAGTGGAGCAGAAGAGTGGCCAAGACCCCACCCTCATCCCTCAGGCCTGAAGGTGGTAGTGGGAGAGGGCTGAGATTTAAATCAGGTGAGCTGAGTACTAGGGAAGGAGGACACGAATGGCCGTTTCTTTGAATGCAGCCTGATTTTCAATTCTAGATTTGCAGACATTTTTGCTGTGTTTACATTCATTAACTTGTTCCGGATAGGCACAGGGGTTCTTCTCTAGCTCACCCAAACATCCACACAGCTTTAAGGACCTTATCCTAAGCATCCATGTTATTCTTTAGCCTCCAGACACTTCTTTCTATTACTTTTTCAATATTTTGCCTCTCCTTCATTATCGCCGTCCTGGTCGCCTGGATGTGTGTTAAACTCCTGATTTATAGCCAATGTGTCTGTCTTTTCTCTCATTTTCTTCAACTTTTTCTTTCTTTTTCATTTTGTTAAGTTTTTAAAATATTATTCTACCAATAATCAACCAACTGAGACTTCAAAGACAGTCACCGACTGTTCGGTGTATACATTTATTTTTACTCTACTTTTTATCATTTCTAAGACCCTTTTCTTACTCTCTCTGTTCTCCGTCAAAGCCGCTGATCTTGTTCAGAACATACATCTCCCTCAGCCTCCCTAGAGCACTCTCCTCTGCTTCCTGAGGCACGTCTGTTTCTTCTGGGGTGAGCATTCCACTGGGTCACCCTAGTCTCCTCTCCTGTGGTCGTTTACAGCAACCCAAACAGAACGGACTCCAGAGTCTCGTCCCTTCCTGATGCTTAGCTGAGCTGCAGGCCCATGGCTCTAACTGCTCGGTAAGCAGTTCTGCTGTTGGCCTCGTGTCCACGTACAGTCACCGGCCCTACCTTTGGCCTTCAGTGGTGATGACCCTTTGGAGCAGAAGAGGCCCTTGTGTAGCATTGTTTCATTTACAGTTTACAGATGGTAAAACAAAGGCCCGGGGAGGGGATGTGACTTGACTAATGACATGCAAAATGCTGGCGCTTGACTAAAAATCTGATAGACATCAGTGCTCTTTCCAAATATACCATTCTGCTTTTCTCCGTTAATTTGTAAAATCACAATAAAATGTATCTGTTTCCTAATAACAAATTGCTACCGCAGACAGCAAAGAACAGCTCTGAAGCATGTTTGCATCTCTTACCGAAGCTCATAGATGTCATGTGGCTTCACTCCACAATTCAGCATCTTCTCCTTTTCCTCCAGTGGGTATCTCCTGGAGTCTCCCCGCCTTCGTCACCTCGGGGCACGTGATGCCCCATGAGAGCCGTCCAGGCCCTGACCCTTGGTGGTCAAGTGCCCCGGATCCCCCAGCACCTTCTGTTGTATCTCTTCAGCCCAGGAGAAGGTTCTGGAAGACTGTCACTGCCTAGCCTATGTGTCAGCTCCTTCTGATGCAGACTCATGCTCACCAGTCAGAGGGACCTGGAAGCCATTCACAGCCCACTTAGCAGGATATGAGAGTTGAGATGCAGAGAGAGGCTCCAGGGTGAGGTGAAGTGCTGTCCTTTCAAGGCAGTGCAGCCGATAGTCTCAGGCTTGGTCACCTTCTAAGAAACCATGCACCATCCCACAGCCCTCCCATAGCCAAGGGCACAAATTCTTCTTTCTGCTAGATTCTGCCCATCTGGGAACATGCTCAAACCTGTCACCGGTGTAAGGAAAACTGCCTTGGCACCATATCCAGCTGACACCCTGCAGCTCTTTGCCTCTGCTAAATAAACTTCTTAACAGAGCTGTCTACACTTTCCCACTCCACACCTTCCTGTGATGTGCTGTTCTCTCACAGCCACCAGTGTGACCTTCTTAATGGCTCCTGTTACCTGTTCCAGAGCTGCCAATGTCATTACGTCACTCTTAGGTTAGTCTTGAAACTCAGTTCCTCAAAGGTGCCATGTTCCTCCCCCAAACCCAGGCCCTCTGTTCTTGTGCTTGTCTAGTAGGACTCCGGTAGGAGTGGTGGGACAGTCAGTGTCCTGGAAAAGCAGCTCCAAAAATAACACTAAGCTCTTCAAAGTCGGCCTCTAAGACCAGTGCCAGCAACACAAACTTCCGCATGTTTAGCTCTTATCACTTCCAAAACTCACCAAGCATATATATTTATTTTCAATCTCACTGCAACTCTGAGAAGTAGGTAGGGTCTTATTCCCATATTAAGTGGAGAAAACAGAGGGGTGGGGAGGTTCGGAGAGCCCAAGTCACCCAAAATCCCATCACACTTACATCTCTGATAGAGATTCCTCAATACTTGCCTACGACATGGCAGGGACCTCTAAGTAGAATTGATGGATAAAAAGATATGGGGATCTTGCTTAAAACAATCTAATCCTCCAAGAAATTTATGAAATGATCTCCTCTCACCCAACTCTTCCATCCTTCATTTCCCAGATTTATTTGCTTTCTATTATCTGCATGGGAAGGATAGAAATGTATCCTCTGTCAGCCTTTGGATCTCACTGTCTACACCCTTCTTACTCTGCCAGCTGGGTTTCCCTCCAAAAGACTGTGCTCAGGACCACTTCAGTTCCTTCCTTCAGAATACCCACCCTATCCCTAAACATAAGTTCAAGTATTTCCCATTTTGAGACGCATCTTAATCTTTTTCATAAGGCTTCCTTGAATACCCCAGCCTCAACCGATAGCTCTTTCTCACAAAAGCCCATGTTAATGCATGGGCTTTCATAATAGGAAGAGTAAATTCAAATGCCTCCACCAGGGACTGGGTCCTTGACGTAAACATGAAAAGCGGCCAGCGAACATCAGCAGGAATTCTTGCTCCTTTTGAAAAGCAACTCCCGGCATACATTTGGAAACACAGGCTGACCAGGCAAAATGCACATTTGATGTGGATGCCATCTCGTTCCTGCGCCCTGAGTGCCCTTCTATTAGATGTGCTCTTCCACCTTCATTTGTTCTGTCCCCTTTCATGAACAGACTTGCTAAGTAATGAAACGTAGACATGATGTTGGAAAGGGAAATTCACAATGACATCAAAAGGAATTTAACTAGGGGGAGAAATGTGATCAGAGCTATACTTGATGGAGTTGAATAAAGTGTCAGAGTTAACCATCTGTGAGACAAGAGACAGGTCAAAGGAGAGAACTATCGGTTGGGCAACCATCCAGGTGGGGCAGTGGAGACTCAAGTCAGGCTGGCTGTAATGGGTGTAGTGAAGGGAGGAGAAAAGTTCAAGGGCATTCTGTATGAACATTGTAAATTATCTTCACTGGCGATTTCAGGTGCTTAAAATAATTCACCGGCATCCGCCTCCCAAAGTTATCCTCTCAGGGGGTAGAAGACCCCCACTCCCTCTGAGACCCTCATTCCCCGTGAGGCAAGCCCAGTCCCTGGTTCTGGAAGAGCCCTCCTCAGACAGAGGTGACAACAAGCACAGCATGCTCTCACCCTGTTCTCAACATCAAAGTCCAAACTACACTCTGTCCTTTCAGAACCGGAATCCCCAAACGCCTGCATGTCCTTGCCTGTCGTAACGTCCTGCTGTGCCCCCTTTTCTGAAAACTCTGTCAGCTGTCTGATGCCGGCTGGATCTCATTCTCACCTCATAGCCCTCCTCCAGCCTTTTCTCACACCTGAAAGGAGGTTCTCCCTTGAGGACACTGATGCGTCTGCAGCCCCTCAGAAGAAGCTTCCCCTCTCATCCCACATATCTCCGGGTCAGAAAGTGGGCTGGGGTTCAGACTTCACCTCACGCTCTTAAAATAAAAATTCTTGAGATGAATGTCTCTCAACTATACTACCCCCCTCCCCCTCACAGCCCAGCCCTTGAAACCCTCTCACTGCTTGTCTCACAGAAAGTCACTCCCCTGCTCTCTTAATGACACTGGCTCTGGTACAAGTCCCACCGTCATTCTGGGAGCCTCCAGCACATGTATGGATGACCTATTCAAGACCTTGGCCTCTCAGATCCTGAGATCTTCACCTCCAAGAACCTTCTCATCAAGTCTTCCTCAATTGCCTGTTTCCAAGGTCATCCTAGATTTTGTCACCACCTACAGCTGCTTCACATCTGGTACCTAGGAGGAAGGTCTGCTGCTTGTCTATGATAACCTCACCTTCTTCCATGTGTCTACTCTCCTTCTGAGTATTCCTCTTTAGTTTTTACCATCCATAAACCCTCTTCTTCAATTCTCTCATTTTTGTAGTTTATTTTTTATCTTACATATAGTAAAATTCACTCTTTCTGGTGCACAGTCTGCTGTACAATGAATTTTGACCATTGCATAGACACGTGTAAACATCACTACAGTCAAGATGCAGAACAGGTTCATCATCCCTAAAAGGTCCCTGAGGCTGCCCTTTGTACTAAATCTCTCCCTTAGCCCCAACTGCAGATCTGATCTGTTCTGTGCCCCTGTTTGACTTCTCTAGAATGGAAATCTAATCAGGATGTCAGTGATCTTAATCCATGACAGAAATCACACTCACCCAGTTATTCAAGGGAGACATTTAAGAATCATCCTAAACAATTCCTTCTTCAGACCCTACATCTAATCAATTATTGTGTCTTAGTATTTCTGGAATTCCTTCTCCCTTTCAATGAGCTAGGAGAAGTAAGAAAAAATAAGGGGTTTCACACATAGGCAGCATGGTTTTGATATTGATGGTCATTATTCTTCAGTTTTACTTGAGGCTGAACACAGATTTTATCATTGATGTTAGGAGAAAGTTGAGAAGGTTTAGGACAGAAAACTCCTAAGCTTTTTGGGCTGTAGCCTTCTTTTGGAAAAGAGAATATTGCTATAGTATTTATATGTGATACATTTTACTGGATTAATTCCTCATCAGGAGACTGTTATAACTTTCACAATGTGTAACTATCCTATATAAATAAATATTGGAGCAAACTATATGCTTTATTCTTCCACATGTTTTGTGGAATATTTTCTAGTGTGAATCTTACTATGAATAAGATGCCTCTTCTGTCTTCTCAGGAACTTCAGATTATCCACGATCTCTCTTTTTTTAATAGAATTCTATTATATTCTTCTTATCCCATGATCTCTTACTGCTTGTCCATCTACCTTTTCACTCCCAACAGGTCATTTCTTACAGCTTGTAAGTAAGCTCAAATTTCCTCCCAATTATAAAGCAAAACACTTCCCCACCACCCCGCCCCAAAGCCTCCCCATGTCTCTTCTCCCTCGTACTTGTACCTCTGCGAGGTCTGTTTCTAGTCTGACTCGGGCTCCTCATCTTCCGCTCCCTCTCTCTTCTGCATCCCAATTCTTCTCAGTTATCAGCATTACTCCACAGGACTGATTCTCTCAAAGGCAGGAGTTCTTGATCTTAGGTCCACAGACCTTCGGAATCCACGGAAATAATCTGAGGGGGTCCATGATTGGTGGAGAAAAGTATATCTTTATTTTCATTAACCTCCTACTGAAACATAACACATCTTTACGTTGTGAATATAGGTAACAAACACAAAGGTATTTGCATCATTTGTGTTTTCGCCACAAGTATAGGTCAGAGATGTATTTATATCGCACTATAGTTGTTGCAAAAGTCTCAGAATATCACTTTATCATTACTTTCACATGAAGGTATTTAAAATGTTGATAGTACAAGTGTTGCTATCAAAGATCAATTAGAAATATTTTTACAACTGAAATTCAATTTCAATATGATTGTTTTATTTTGTAATGTTCTGCACTTTATTTTAGTCATTTAGAAGCATTATTCTGAGAAGAGGTCTGTCGAGTTAGCATACTGTTGAAGTTTGGTGACACAGACATGCACCAAGTTTAAGACTCCCAGCTCCAGGACAACAGTAAACTCTGTAATAATAATTTTACAAACATCAATTTAACTTTTGTCAATCTTTATCATCCTTGACCCACGGGCACACCTCTTTCTTCAAATACCAGCTTCCCTTTCCCTGACCCCTACTTTCTTGTTTCCTTCTCCCATCCACTTTTCTGGCTGACATTTTCCATGTCTGTTGAAAGCTCAAGCTATTTCATATGCCAACCAAATGTCGGTATCCTCCTGAGCCTTTCTCCCCTTTTTTATTCAGTCCTTCTAACCATCATGTCTTATCCCACAGCTTTAATTACTCCCGATGAAGAGACAGGTCACAAAGTTACGTTTTAATTCAGACCACTGCCTTAGATGATCCAAAATCACCTGCACTCAACATATCAAAAACTGGGTTCAAAATCTTGCTCTGACACACCCTCTCTGCAATACAACTAACAGTGATATAGAAACCATCCTGTTCATGATTTCCCTGAAGGCAAGTCCACTCATCCAACCAGGAAAACTTTCACACTTTCCTCCTCTCACCGAACATCAAATCTGTTCTCAAATCCTCAAGATTCTCCTCCTAGGTCTCTTCTAAATGTGTCTACATCCTTCACTCTAAAGCCCCACCCCCAGTCTCCCTACCAAGGCTGCATTCCCTCCATCTAATTTCTTTGTGGCTGTAGTTAACTTTTAATACAAATCATCGTATGATAGTGTTCTTGGGAAAGCATATCGAGCGCTTTTCACAGCACTCAGGACAGAGAAGACACATCTTCAAATGTCCCACAAGACCCCTCAACCCTTCTGTTCTGGGGGCTGGCCACGTAGCTCACCATTGTTGTGGGCCCCCTGCTTCCTCCCCACCCCAGGTCAATGTAGGTTCTTTCCTTCTTAGACACCACTCTCTCCAATCTACTCCCCATCCTACCATCAACCAATTAATTCAATCTAATCAGTGTTGGAGTGCCTTTTTTTTAATACGAAAAAAAAAAATCTAATAAAATCTAATATCACTCCTTCAGGGAAGAATTCCCTGCTGGTATCTCTGGGTTAGGGTTTTCTACTCACCCTTTATACCGCCATAGCACATTGTACATTTATAGCACGTTGGAATCTTGTGTTATTTAGGACAGTTGCAGTTTTATATTTATTTATATGTACTGTGTAATTATTTATTTAAGCCTCCCTGCCTCCAACAGAGGGAGGCCAGTAATCTCTACAGAAATTGAAGAGATCAATCCATCCCTTTGAGCTGGATCCAGAAGGCCAGAGTCCAATTCACTGGGTCATTATTTCAGTAAATATCTAGTCAACCTACAGGTGCAAACATCTAATCTTGATTTAAATATAAAATAAGAAGGTGGTTGCTAAGGAACAGAAGCTTTCCAGCTTTGCTCTTTCATCCCCTAGGCTCTGGCACCAATTATTTCTGCGATGATCATTCCTTTCTTGGAAAATCCATCTTTAGACTTGCGTTTTGCGACTTCGTGAGCGTGATGAAAAGTTCCATCACAAACAGTGCCCTGGAGGAGCTGATGCGTTTGTGATTTTCCTTAGGTAAATGGTTCAGGCAGCCAATTTGACTGTTTAATGTGTGATGCATGCATAGCTTGCTCCTGATCTCAGGGCTCTGAGAAAAAATGAGTAGAGTAGGTTATCTTCAAAGGTGTTATCAGGGTTTTAGAGAGAAGGAAACAATAGACATGCCAAGTAAAGCTGTGATGTGAAAATTACTGTAATTATCAGGGATAAATACATTTGAATTGGCACATCGTCAAGGATAGCTCACGCTTGGCCCCGTCTTCTCTCTTGCTTTCACCTTCTGTGTTCAGTTTTAGGACCTCTGGAAGCACAGCATGGGCATGGTCCAAGGCAGGATTTTTGTTGTTGTTATTGGTTTTTTGGGGAGTAGAAGGCATGACATGAATTATTAGACATACTCTTACAACTCTGAATCAATTAAGAGAGGACACTTTTAAAATCACAGCTAAATGGAATCCTAGTGACTTTGTAGGTGCTAGTGAAAAATAATAGATCTCTGGGCTTTATACAGGTCTCCATATAACCTTTTGCTTATCTTGTTCTCTTAGAAATACCACTTTCCTATCCTCCCACCTGAGGTCCAAGAACCGGCTGCCCTCCACTGCAATTCTTGCCTTGATTCTCCTCTGCCTCAGAGAACAGGTCCTTCTCTGAATGCGCTAAACATGCCATTTCCTCACCTTCTGTCTCATCAAACTGCTTGTCTCTGACTGGCCCATTCTTCTTATTTCCCTCCTTTCAACTGCACAGGCTATGACTGGAAACTCCACGTCCTTTGTGTGAGCGGTTCAAAGAGCACCCCACGAAGAGGCCACCAGGAGGCATCTGAAAGGAAGAAGACACAGAAAGGGAAGGAAGAAAGTGCTGAAGAGAGGCCCAGACTTGCAGATCATGTCTGCAGGTCGCAGGAGTGCTGGGGAGAAATAATCACATTGTCAGGATCAAATCATAGGATGTTTGCAAAGTACCTGCTATGTGGTTCTCAACAAATGGTGGCCATTATTACTTTTATTTTAGTGAATGTATAAGGCTAAGGATGTGGCTTTGGCCATAGGTAACCCAAAGATCATCACAACGAACCATGTTGTAGAAAGGCAAGCATAATACAGTCACGTGAAAAGAAAATGTAAACAAGTCAGTTGGCTCCTTCTCATGGAAGGACTCATCTCCTCCACCCAGAAATGGAAAACCTATTGCTGGATTTTCCAGTGTTTAATTATTAAAAACAACTCTTTGATATGGTTCTGTATGTGTTTAAAGATTTCTTCCTATTTACTTAGGTGAGATACCAAAAAGTGGATTCACTAAACCTAAAGAATATAATTTTTAAGATGTCTGCCTCATATTCTGCCAGTGTGTTTCTCAGATTATAACAGGCCCTGTTCATTAATATCAACATTGGATCAGCTAGTCTTTTCTGATGTGCTAAGAAAAGAATCCCATTCTTAATTTACATTTAACATTTCTAATTAATTTAATTTTTAATGTGTACTTCTAGCAATGTTAGAGTTTAATTTCTAGTGAACTTCATTTTTAATTCCCAGTGACTTTTAACTTATTCATATATATTTTTTAGCCATTTGTATTTATTCTTTTATGCCTCCATTCTGGTCGGGGCAGGGGAGATATTCCTGATCTTATACATTTTAGACCTCTTTATGTATTATGTGTGCCTGATCTATAATATTTATTGAGCATTCTTTCTCAGTATGTCATATGCATATTTTATTTTTGAGTATTTTTGTATTTTCCATTGTTTTTAAATTTGAAAGATTCTTTCCCATCAAAGGTCAGATACAATTGGGTCATTTGTAGTGACGTGCATGGACCTAGAGACTGTCATACAGAGTGAAGTAAGTCAGAAAGAGGAAAACAAATATTGGATATTAACGCATATACGTGGAATCTAGAAGAATGGTACAGATGAACCAGTTTGCAAGGCAGAAATAGAGACACAGATGTAGAGAACAAACGTATGGACACCAAGGGGAGAAAGCGGGGATGGGGATGGTGATGGTGCGATGAATTGGGAAATTGGGATTGACATACATACACTAATATGTAGAAAGTAGATAACTAATAAGAACCTGCTATGTAAAAAATAAAATAAAATTCAAAAAAATAAAAGAATTTTTTAAAAAGCCAGATACAAATCCATCCTTATTTTCTTCTAAAACTTTATTTTTACAGTTGCTATTATTTTGATTTTTAAAAATAAATTTATTGTTGAGACATTGTAGATAATAAATCTCTCAACTAATTTATTTACGCTTAGTTATCCAGCTGTCCCCAGATCATTATTAAAACTCTCCTCATTCTGTGTGAAGTTCATCTATACTCAGGATATATAGCTTGGCTTCTATGGTATAAGTATCTCTGTCTATTCCCGTTCAGAATTCTAATAGTTACATATTAACAGGGTTGTTTAGGATCTAGTAGAGAACTACTATAAATGTTTTTGAAATTGTATACTGTGTATTTTCCACATAAATACTAGAATAATCTTGGCAATTTTTGCCCATCCCATCTCCCAAGCGATCCCACTGATTGGGCCTGTGTTAAACACTAACTGGGAAAGGATTTTCATCTTTACAATATTAAGTCTTCCAACCCCTGGACATGCTCTTTGTTCACCCTACATGAACCCTAAACTTTCCTATTGAATGTGGTTCCACAATACAGATCTATCTGTTACTGTAATTAGGAATGCCCTTTGTTTCCATTTGAATATCTTCATAATTACTGCTGAAATATCCAATGAAGCTATTATTTTCCCTTTTATTTTTTTATTCTGATCACTATGTCTTACTCTGTAAAAAAATCTAATGGTATTATTTGAGTATATTAGGTAAACAATTATATAATCATATAATCTGCAAATGATAATATTTATTTGTTCCTTTCCAGCACTTATTTCTTTTTCAACCTTGTTTCTCTTGCTAGCTTCCAGAATAAAATTTAAAAGCCATAAGGATGCTCTTAACGTTTTCTGATTACAGTAAAGGAGTTTTAACTATGTTACAGAAAAGCATACCGTCTGTTGCTGTATGATAGATATTCCTAATCACGTTCCACGTTTAATAATAATTTTTTAGTCACGACTGGATATCTGCTTATTTCAAGTTTATTTTATTAGCAAAATTAACTATTAAAAGTGGTCTATCAATATAAAAATGTAATGTGGCCTCTTCATTCCTTAGTTAAACCCTACCTGAGGATGACAATCGGTATTTTAACATACTGCTTAATTCAGTTTGCTAGTATGTTCATCTATTATTGCCACATCTGTGTTCATGAATACATTTATCTGAATTTTCATCTATTGGATTTGTGTGAGGTTTTATGCTATTTTTTTTCTTATGTGCTTTAGGGAAAACGAAACCACTTTTCTTACACAGCTGCTGTTAAAGGCAGGATTGTATCTGAAGAGCTTAGTCTAGTCCCTGACAAGTACTATCAGTATTAGCTTTTTTAAAAAAAAAAAAATGTTACTTGTTTGGGGTTTATTCTAAAAAAAAGTAACAGATGCCCACTAAAGAAATGTTTGAAAGTAGAATTTTTCACACTATTAGCACCGACGGCAGTAACGTGTGGGCTTATCCCACCTGGAGCTTGAATATACAACTTTGGCTTAAAAAGATTATCTTCTAGGGGAGATTTCGGATGTGAATACTTGCTTTAGTTGTAATTTTTGCAGAAGAGGCGGGACAGCCTTTGTTATGCTTTGGCAACAAACAGCCTCAACCCACGTTTATTTCTCTTCCCCTCATCACCACTCTAGCGGGGCTGGGGCTCGGCTCTGCGCCATCCTCACTTTCAAGGCCCCTCTGAAGGGGCAGCGGTAGCTGGACCAGCTCACGGTCGTGTAGGGGAGCCAGGCTCGCAAGTCAGGCGACCGCCCCCGGAAATGCCCTGTCACACCTGCTGCCTGGAGATGTCGACAGTCCGCGGGGCCAGCAGGTCGGGTGACCAGAGGGAGACTGCAGGTGTTTGCAGGATGGAAAAAAGACAATCAAGCCCCTCACCTCAAGGCAGGGAGTTTCTGCCCTGTCTCACGGGCCCTGGGCCTGCCCAAGGCCTCCCAGCCAGGAGTATCCGGTGGGATGCACGGGAAGGGGGTGAGGGCAGGGTCCTCTCCACCCTCGGCAGTGGGCGGGCCTTGCGGCGCTCCTCGTCCCGCCAGCAGCGCTCCTCTCCTGCAGACAGCGCCCAAGTGCCCCCTTTCCAGCCCCCGGCCCCCCTCTGCGACCCTCTCGCGCACAGAGCTCCCCTTTGCAAGCACAGAGCTCAGGCTCTTTGGGCTCTGGTCACTTCACCTCCTACGTCAGCTCCCTGGGTTGTCTCCTCGCTCCTGTGTGGTGTTGAAGCTTTTCTGGCAGCCCCCCTCCTCCCCGCTTGGCCCCCCCGCCGCGAGCTCCCTGCTGTGGGTTCTCTGGTTTCCATGGCCAGGAGCGTCGCCCAGTCTGCGCTTGCGCAGCCCTGACTCGGGTACACACTGTGTTCCAGCCTCGGTGCGGAACCCGCAGCACCCAAGGAGGTGATGGAGGGGGAGGGTGGGGGCGGGCTGCCCAGCTTCTCGCGAGAGCTTTGCTAGTCATCCCCAGGATGTGCGTTGAAACCACACCTGGAAGAGACCGGAATCGTGAGGCTTTTGGTCCTACTAACCCCCTTTTCCTCTCCGAATACAGGGACGTAATTTTCCTGTTGGGAAAATGGATTTTTCTTTTAATAAAATTGAATCTTCTTTTCTCCCTTAACATGAAACATTTGCTGGAGTTCCTTCTCAAAACTACACGGCTGTAGGAAGAAAGCAATCCACCCTGGAGTCTGACCTTTCTACTGATAACAGTCCCCACAGGTGTCCCGTCTAATTTCTGCATCTGTGAATATGGAACCTTATTTGGCAAGAGACTCTGCAGATGTGATTAAGGTAAAGATCCTGAGATGAGGAGATGATCCTGGAATAGCCAGGTGGGCCCTAAATGCCATCCCAAAGGGCCTTGACAGTGGAAGAGAGAGAGCAGGGTGGCTGCACCTGAGAAGCGTTCTGTTTCTCGCTTTGGTGATGGAGGTAGGGGCCACGAGCCAAGGAACGTGGGCGCCTCAGAATCTGAAAGAAGCCCGAAAATGGATACATCTCTTGAAGGAGCCAGCCCTGCCACCACCTTGATTTTAGCTCAGTGATATCATGTTGGGACTTCTGACTCACAGAATGGCAGGGTAATAAATATATATTGCTTTGAACTCCTCCATTTGAGATAATTTGTTATGGCAGCAATAGGAAACGAATATAGGTAGATTCTTGCATTCTTCGGTTGATGAGAATCAGCCCTTTGTGAGGGAACTCTTCAGGTTTCCGGTGAATTAAGAAAAGGAAACGCTTCCTCTTGGAGCCGGCAGCCTCAGAGGGAGATGAAATTCCCTCCCACACCTGCTCGCTGGGGCAGAGGATGCATTTCATCACTGCCCATGCTTTTCGTTTACTGAAACAGGCTACTTCCCATCATGTTTAACTTGCAGAAAAGACCTCTGGCTTTGGAACCAGGCACATTCCCTTATCCTGACTCATGTCAGGGTGTGATCGCACCCATGCAATTCCCAGGAGACTGGTGGATTTTTTTGGAGGGGGAGAGACATACTCCCAGAGCCAGTGACAAGCCTGAAGCCCACCACCTAGTGCCACTCTAGAAATGGTCCCCAGGATCTCCCGGGCTCTTGTCCACAAGTATTTTCACAGGCATCTTATTCTTACTCCCAACTAATGAGAGCACTGCATTCCTTTGGGCTGGCATGGCCGAGCCCTATTTCCCGGGGCCCCCCGTCACCTCCCCCAGCATCCAGTAGCCCACCCTCCACCAAGTGGCAAAGGTTCAGCCTCCTGCACAGCCCTGCTCCCACCGCATCCCCTTCCTGACTGGGACTCTGCCTCTCTTCTCTCTCTCCAGCCTGCTGTCTGGCTTCAGGCTCTGGTCCTGCCATTCACAAATCAGTTCTCTCTGCTTCCAAAAGTCTCTTTCGAAAATGAACTTCTGTCTGTCCCTCTTACTTCCATGCCAGTGGTTCCCCATTGCCTGCAGGAAAATTCTAACTCTGTGGAGTTATTTATACGGTTGTCTACAAACTTACATCTGCTCCTGCCTGCAGCTCACCAGTGCTGCCCCAACTCCAGCATTAATGTCCCATCCTGGGGAGCTCTTAACGCCCTCCTTAAGTTGTCACGTTTCTTACTTTGTCTCACTGTCCTCAATGATCTTTCACCTGAAACACAGTATATCCCCCGCCGTAATGTATCTCGTGGAAAGCGTGGATGTTCTCCACGCTCAGGTTTCTGTCTCCTGTAGGGAGCAGTGGCTGGTCTTTTGCAGCTGGGTGAGAACTCTCTTTGTGATGCTCACAGGACATTTCTGTCAGGGCTCTGTCACTGCTTGGGTAACACAACCGCAATCTCAGCTGTGAATCAAGCAGACTCTGTCTCTTCATCTGTGAATTCCTCGGGGTGGAACCGGTAACGTATTAACCCTGGTCTCCCCAGTGGCTTACACAGTCTCTGGCATACAGCAAATGCTCCATAAATGGTCACCGAATCAATGAGACCAAAAATAGGTCAATGAAAGTCCATCTGAACCCCTCTCTGAGGCTCAGTTCCCGGGTCACTTCTGTAGGGGAGGGCACGGCCCGAGGGACCCACTGAGGTAGTCCTGCAGGACTGGCAGGCAATCTCACTCCTCAGAGCTCAGGTCTTTCCCAACAAGCAAACAGAGGTGTAAACAGTTCTTCCAAACTTTTTTTTTTTTTTTCATTTAAAAGTGGGTTAGCTCACCATTTTTATGTGATGTGGTGGGAGTTGGAGTTTATAAACTATCAGGACATTAGAAACTTCAAACATTTCCACGGCCATACACTTTTGATACTTGTCTTCTTTTAAAAATGACTTGACTTAAAAGGACTAATCCCTTTTTACTATGAGAATGAAGGAGAAGTGAAGGCCAAAGTTTAGGTTCCGTTTGCTGTGATAACGATCTTGTGTTCTGGTCTTAGTAGCATTTTAAATGTTATTTATTCTTTTTGTTTTTTAACCCACACTTGAGGTAGCTGCTGGTGCTTTTAATTAGAGCAAAGCCTGGGAGGGTAGAGGACGGAACTGGCCTGCTAAGACGTCTCCCAGAAACTTGAGATGGGGGATTCGCCGAGAAGGGGGTTGGCTGCAGGGCAGGTCTGGTGGGTCTGGGGTCTCTGAGATCACTGAAGGGGTCAGTTCCCTCCTAGTGGGCTCAGGCCTGTCCCCACCTTCTCACAGTGTCCTAGGGATGTGGGTCCCCCATACCTGCTCTGGTGGCTGAGTGCAGCTCTGTACAGAGAAGAAATGCGAACACATATATATGGAATCTAAAAAAAAAAAAAAAGGTTCTGAAGAACCTAGGGGCAGGACAGGAGTAAAGACGCAGACATAGAGAATGGACTTGAGGACACGGGGAGGGGAAGGGTAAGCTGGTACGAAGTGAGAGAGGGGCATGGACATATAGACACTACCGAATGTAAAATAGATAGCTAGTGGGAAGCAGCCGCATGGCACAGGGAGATCAGCTGTGACCACCTAGAGGGGTGGGATAGGGAGGGGGGGAGGGAGACGCAAGAGGGAGGGGATATGGGGATATATGTATACGTATAGCTGATTCACTTTGTTGTAAAGCAGAAACTAACACACCATTGTAAAGCGATTATACTCCAATAAAGATGTTAAAAAATAATAATAAATAATAAAAATAATAAAAATAATAATAAAAGCCCCCAGATGTGACTGAATTTCTATCTCCAAGCATGTCCAGTGCAACCAATGTGAGTGGAGAGCCGAGACCGGGAACGGAAGGATGAGCAGGGTCCCACTCAAGCCCTTGGTTTTGCGTTGCTACATCCATTCACAGGCTAGGAGATCGAGGCTCTGGGGCGACCCAAAACTTCTCCAAACACGGACAAAGCTGGACAAGTGACTGGAGCTCAAATCCTGACGGTCAGACCGCAAAGTGACTGGCTGTTCCATGCCGCACAGGAGGGAAAGTATACACTCGGGAAATATCAGGGATGGTGCCTGCTTGGTCACCGATGTATGAGTCAGAGCCCAAATGTAGGCTGGAGGAAGAAGACAAGATGCATTAAGGGGACCACTGGGCTCAGAGACCCTACAGGGTTGGATGAGCAGGCCGAGGGTCACGTGCTCTGTGCTGGCATGATGGAATGCGCTGGCTTGGCAGCTGTCACAGGTGATGATTAATGTCACGCGTCAACGTGGCCAGGCCATGGTGACCAGCTGCTTGGTCAGACACCAGTCCAGATATGGCTGTGGAGGTATTTCGCAGACATGATTAACCTTTACCATCAGTTGACTTTAAGTGAAGCAGATTACCTTCCATAATGTGGGTGGGCCTCATCCATGCAGGCAAAGGTCTTAAGAACAAAGACTGAAGTTTCCCAAAGGAGGAATTCCATCTCAAGACTGCAGCAGAGAAACCTGTCCTAGCTTCCACTCTGCCAGACTGCCCTGCATACTTCATGTTTGCCCATCCCCACAATCACAAGCCAGTTCCATAAAATAAATGTCTTCTTCCTCTCTCTGCATGTATACATATACATATATATTTGTATATATATGACCACCATCTTCATGGTAGGAATATGCATAACTGAGAAATAAAACAGGTAAATGTAACAGTATACATTCCCCTGAGAGTTATCAAGGGAAGAAAACAGGATGTTGCTGTAGAGAAGGACAGGAGGGTACTGGATTTAGATGGGGCCGTCTTGGACAGCTTCTCAGAAGAGCTGACCCCAAGTGGAGATGTGAACAATGCGGAGGTGCCACCTGAATCAGGAGGTGGAGAGAGCAGAGGACCAGTGGGAGATGAACTCAGGCGCTGAAAGGGGATCTGTTCTGAGATTCCTGAACAGGCCAGGTCTGGGAGAACATCAGAGTGAAGAATGGAAGAGCAAGGGCACGGGTGTTTTGGGGGAGCCCACCAGGTGCCAGGCACTTGGGGAAGCCCTGTACATAAATTGTAATATTAATTTAATCCTTGCAAATTCAGGTGGGCTTTATTTATAATCCCACTTTATACCTGGGGAAATTTGCCCCACATCTCACAGCCAGCGTTTATTCGAACTCGATCTTGTTCAGTTCCGAGGCCCTTTTCCCCAGTGTCTTGCCCACACGCAGGACACAACTAAATGCATTTTCACATTTGAACCAGCTGCTGGCTTTGTTTACATTTGGGTTCGCAACTCAACTGTGGTGCTCCAAGAGCAGGTCTTCTCTTATTGCTGCCTGGAAGTTCTCAGACATCTGAATACAGAGTCATTTTCTGCACAGGCCGAATCTAACAGTGAATGTCAGTTGACATTCACTGTTAGATTCGTCTGAGTTGATGGCTAGGAGACGGCAGAGCAGTGCACCCCAGGGCTCCAAGTGGCTCTGACCCCGGGGGCTCAGGTCACACGCCCTCTGCATCTGTCTTCACCTTGTAGTGTTTGCAGCAGCCTCTGTCTCCACACCTCCCGCCTCTCCTCTCCTCTCCCCAGCTCACCTCTCCGCTGGTGTCTGAGAGGGGTCTTTCCTTATAAAATATCTGCTCTTGGTTAAAACATTGCCAGGGCTGCCCATTACCAACATGAGCCAGTCTACTCCTTTCCCTGCCATTCAAAGCCCTTCCTAACCTCCTCTCAGACGATCCTGCAAATGGGTCTACCTCGCTGCGTGCAACTTACTTCTCAGACTCACCCGCTCTTTCATCAACGTGCCCTTTCTTGTAGGTCTCCATGAGTTTACAGTGTTCCATTCACCTACAATGGATCTCTCCCCTCCTCTGCCCTCCACTTCCCTCCCTTCTCCTCTCCCCCCTCCTTCCCTTCCCCTGCGCCCTCCCCTCCTTTCCTCCCCTCTCCCCTCACTTTCCCTGTCTTCTCTGCCTAGATGACCACTTTGCTGATCGTCTGCGGCAGCCATAGTTCATCCCTTTATATTCTGTCAACTGTGTATACACAACTGTGGCCTAATGCTTCTCATAATGTAGTGAAATTATTATTTGTTGCATGTGGGTCTCCAGTTATGAGCTCTTCGTAAGAGAACTGTGTAGGCCCATCACAGTGTAGACACTGATGAAGGTTTGCTTTGAGTTTCTGCTTGGCGTTTTCCTTTGTGGACCATGAAAGACTCCGGGCTCATCACTTCTCTTCTCTGGAGATCTATGTTCTTAAATAAAAAAGCAGTGTCGTAGGAAGAATGATTTCCACGGTCTGCTGCCGTGTTGACAGGCTGGGTCACCACCCCCTTGTCACTCCCTTCTTGGTCAACCACGTTTGGAGAGCTCACTGTATTTCGGAAACACCCTTAACATTCCCGAGAAAGATGGAACTTGAGGGAGGGGGATTAAAAGAGTCCCCAGAAGCAGCAGAGCTTTGGAACCATCAACACTGAATTCACATCTGTTGCTCATGCAAGAGAAAATGTAAAGGGCAGTGCTGGCTGACTACCAAGTGTGGAGAGCTACTTTGTAACCTGTTTGGACTTGGGTTACGTGAATCCAGCTGGCCAAAGGCTTCTTAGGGTTCACCTGTTGGGTTTATGGATGAGGAGGAAAGCGCCAGCATGAAGAAAGTCTGTCTGAGTGTCTTGTTGCTCCACCCAGTCTGGACCTGTCAGGCTCAGCTCCTCCACATATCTGAAGAAGAAGAACCTCTATCACTGGTGTCCATGGGCTACGTCTCTACATTTTCAGTTTTGTTTCGTTTTTAAATTTACATCATAATATGATAGAGCCTGAAGGTGCCATATGAGTAACCAGCACAACCTCTTAATTTCAGACAGAAAGAAAATGAAGCCCAAGAGAAAATATGCCGTTCCCGGAATCACGCGTCAACTGATGGCGCGGAAACCACTTCCATAGGAAATTGGATGCCTCCCCTGGAGCCAGTGCTTATTTTGCTACTCCATCCTCTCTCTTCTTCGCTTGAAATTCAAGGGTTTTCATAGTATTTCTTTACAATTACTAACAACTCTTCTGGCTGCACTGAATGCTGTATCTGAATCAGAGAGCTGCAGGGCCAATGTTCTCTTGCCCGTTGGCATGGACCGGGGTTTGAGTGGGGGTAAGCTGTCTACCTGGAGAGCCTCGGGTCCTGCTGCTGTGACCTTCAGGGCCTGTGTGGCCAATGGGTGAATGAGTGGCCCTGGCAGCCACATTTTAGAGACATTTTTCTAAGCCTTGTTAGTAATTCTCTTACGGGAATATGATATGTTTATAATTCCAAGAAGGTTGAAAACATGACCTCTTCAATTGGAGTACTTCTCTTTTCTGTATCTGGCATACAAACAAAGCATGACTAGGAAAGAGAAGAGTTATGTTTTATTTCTCACCCTGATCTGACCTGGAATTGGAACAGAGTGTTGGGGAGGGGGGAGGGGTGTCTAACTCGTTTCAAATACCCTAAGTGATTTAGTGAAGTTACTGCACTAGAAATGGTAATAATAATATTAACGATATCTACAACTGAAAAAAAAAACCACATTTCAACATGAGCACTTGTACGTTACATAACTTTATCCACTCTAAAATGCAATGTTTGGACTTGACTTTTACAGACTTAGAGGAAACACAGTGACATTTCAGGAGATTGGGCCCTGGCATCATAAACTAAAGTAGGTGTCAGAGATCAGGCAAAATAGCTGGTCCAACAGCAAGCACTTACCCAACACTGCTGATTCTTTTGGCTTGTTTCTGGAAGGTTTTCTCTTTTTCATCTATTTCCTCAGGAATGTTTCAAAGAAATTGAAAGGAAACGTTTTTAAACCGTAAGAGCTAAGAGATGGGAGGGGGATTTAAAATTTATTTTAATTAATTATGATGAAAAATTCTACTCTGAAATCTTATCTTTTATCTCTAGAAAGTGTATGGCACCCAATCCTATGAGTTTAAAAAATGCTGTGTAGTGCACCTTGGAATCTAAGTCCTAAGAGGGTCAATTGTGAATTTTCTCCAGTGGGAGAGCAGGGCTTCCCAAACTTCTGTCAGCATTCCCATAGGATTTCACCCCCGGGGCTCTGTGTGTGTGTGTGTGTGTGTGTGTGTGTGTGTGTGTGTGTGTGTGCTCAACTAAAGATTAAAATTATGTTAGAAAGGAAGATTATAATTTTTAAAACACCTTCAATCTCAATTGACATGATTATTTTGTCAATCTGAATTTTGTCAATTCAGATACATCTGAACAAGGAATTTAAATTTCTCTTTCTGACAATATTGCAAACTTGATGTTGCCCCTAAAACCTCAAGCATGGAACATCTGAAAGTGATAGTTGAGATGGAAAAACAAATGCGCAGGTGAGCCTTCGGGACAAGAGGTATTCTCAGAAGCCCCAAAGGACAAGAAAGTGAGTCCAAGAGAGGAGCATGTGCCTGGACACTGGCTGTTTCCAGGGAAGTATTTATGACCACTGGTGACCCCGAGTTTTGGTTCCAGTGGGCCCTGGGACCAGAGGAGAGTGACCGGAGCCTGTGCAGGGAGGGAAGTGAGAGAAGATAATCCAACAGAAAACCAGCACTGTGCTCAGTGAGTCTGCAAGATAGAAAGTCAGTGCTGATGGGGGGAGGACCAAGTGGACTTCCCAGTATTGCCTTTGACTAGAAGAGAAAACGTAAACAAGTCTTCACTTAGAATTTGTAAGGCAAAGCCTGCCCTCACCTCTGTTAAGGGCAAGAAAATTTATGCTATCTGGTTTCCTCAAGCAAACAACAACCCCCCCTCCCCCAACCACCACCAGCTGAGAATGTACCTTGTCCTTATCCAAAATCCTGACACCTGTAGGAGTACATGCAAATGCTCTCTAGAGGCACACAGGTAACGGGCCTTGACGGCCACCGATAAAGGGTTAATGAAAATGAGTTCCCAAATTGAAAATTAAAAAGTTTCAAAACACATGAGGTAACAAGCAATCCTGAGTGACAGCAGAATTTTTAAAAAAAGAAAAAGAGAAACAGAATCAGGTTCTCAAAGACTAGACATATTAAAGTGAAACTGAAAAAAAAAAAAAAAAAAAGACAAAGATGATCTTACAAAAAGCCAAGCAGACAAGAAGAGAGGTTATGTATTCACAAAATATACACTGACGGCTGACTTCTTCACAGCTACCAGGAGACTGTGAAAATATTTTCAAAGTGTTGAGAGAAAATAATTAAAAATCTAAAACTATAGAGCCAAGGGAACTGTCGTTAGAAATAAAGTTATTTTCAGAGCCCTGAAGTTTATTACCAATATGCCTTTTCAAGGAGAATTTTTAAAAGATATGTATTCAAGAAGAAAGTAAATTATGACAGAGAAATATCTAAGATGCAAGAAGGAATGGGGGAAAAATTACAAGCATGCAATTATGCATAAAAGTAAAAACTAGCATGTAATACAGTAAATATTTATTACTTATATTACATTTATAATTTATATCATTATTTATAATATAATATTTTATAACAATACTATTTAATAATTATTAATATTTTATTATTAGCAAAGATATTGACTAGATATGCTAAATAAATGTTGACTACCTAAAATGACAATATTTATGATAGTTTATAATCTGTAGAGTTAGTTAAGAAATAACATGAATCTAAAACACTAGTCTAGTGTAAGCCATAAATCAAGAGAGGGATAATTGCAATTAAGTATCAGAAGGCCTTGTATTATTTTGGGAAAAGATAAAAATATTCTCTAATTAGACTTTGTTAAGTTAAACATGCATATTAAAATGTCTAGTGTATGCAAACAGAAAAAAACAACTTTCAAAATTAGTAGATAGAAAGCAAGGAAAGTGAAAATTTTAAAGAATGTATACAAGGAAGAAAAACAAACTAACAAGGTAAACGTAAATGTAAACTTAAATATAACTGTATTCCCAATAAATGTAAATGACTCAGGTTTTCTAGTTGAGGACAAAGATAGTCAGTCTCTATTTTAAAAAGGTGTTGGGGGGAAAACAAAGAAAACAAAGAAAGTTTGAAAGTAAAATAATGAAACTATTGTAGTGAAGAAGATTAACAGTATGTAGTAACAGAACTGTGACAAAATAAATTCCTTAAATATTCTGAAATTTTGCTGAATTTTGAGAAAGGACTGATGCACATACTGAAGCTCACTTTCATGGGCTGACACATTTTAGATTAAAAAAAAATCAGGTGATCAAGCAGTTACGTCTATCTCATTCAAAACTGTGGAAGCAAAACATATTGAATAGAATTTCTGGTAATCCTTTTACTTAATGTGTGTCAGAGACCTCAGTGTTACTGAATCATGCGTGCAAAGTTTTGGTGTTTTAAAGACTGGTAAAACACAAAAATAGCTTAAATAGGTAGAAAACATATGCAAAAACTTTAAGTGAAATATTAGTAAGTCAAATCCAGCAATGTATTAACAGATGGTACATCTTAAGAAAGTTGGAATTATTCTAGAGTTGCAAAGTTACTTCACTTTTAGAAAACACATCAATAGAATCCACGCTTTTAAAAGAATAAAGGAGAAAATCCATGTGCTCATCTCAAAAGAGTAAACAAAAGTATTACAAAATATAATTTTTGAAAATATTATTTATTATAGCTACACTTAATACTTAAAAGGATGGACATCAAAAACCAGCAAACCTATATGTATAAAATTATAATTTATTGAAAGAAAGTAAGGGAAACCTAGGTAAAAGGAGGGACACAGGTTTTCATGAAGATTCAGTGTTGGAAGGTAGGCACATTTCCACGGTGACTTATGGATTCAAGGTATCCCAACCAAATTCCCAACAAGATGTTTTGTAGAACCAGATGAGTTGATTCTAATTATTTTATGAATTCCTAATTAATATTAGAAGTGAAGAATTGTCTTCTCAAATATTAAGGTTCATGTTAAAAGCATAAGGACAGAACAAATATACCCGTAGAACAGAATAGTTTGCAAAGAGACCCAAGCATATTTTGAAAATAAATATGTGACAGAAGTGACATTCAGACTAGGGGGGAATTGGAATTAGGAACATGGTGATACTGGAGAATTTTTTCTACTGCTTCAAAAAAATTACTTCTTAATAGATTAAATTCTTAAATAGGGATGCTACAGCTTTAAAACTTTTAGAAGAAAACATAGGGAAATTCTTTTATGACTCTCAGGTGAAAAAAAGAAGACATAAAAATGTCTTTTTCTTTTTTCAAGACAAGACATAAAAGTGGTATTTAATAAGTAAAAAGACTGATTGACTTAATTATATAAAATTAAAGAACGTAAATCTAACATAAACACTGGTTCTGTTGTTAAGCTCAACAGGTGGTATATTGGTGTCTGTTTATTAATATTTAAAAGGGGGCGTGTAGTTTATATGTGTTATATATGGTTTACATATTATATATATATTGTGTGTGTATTTCATAATAAAATAAAATAGAGAAAAATTAATAGTAAATTTAAGTTAACTGGAGAATGAATACATAGGAGAACGGGGAACTGAACACATACTGGGAGCCCAGCCCAATCATGAAACTCAACCAAAGGCAAACCGGCAGTCCAGCAAAATCTGGTTCATTTATTACCTGATAAATGGTGTACCTGGTATTATTATTATCAGGCAGGGAGGGAGGCTGCACACTTGAGGGAATGTGTGGTTTCCCACCAAACAGAGAACAGCATAGAGCTGTTACAGGATTTGTGGGAAGCTGGGGTTTAGGTGAAATCTGAAGGACGTAGGGTAGGCTTAAAGCAGACCAGGGCTCCCTGCCAAGCACTCAGCACCAGGTCTGCACTGCAAAGTGGACCCAAGGCCCTGCTTCCTTGGAAACCGCAAAGGAAAGAGACTTGGAATGTGGTGATCAGAAGCCCCTTATCTGAAGCCCTGCACCAGGACTGCGGATTGAGATGGCTTCTATGTGTCAACATGACTTACACCCTCCAGACAAGAAGGAGTTTCATTCTCACTGATAGGAGTTCAAACAGCCAGACTTCCGTGATTTGAGAGAATGACATTCCTCAGTGAGTAGGAAAGCAACAGTCACTCAGAGAAGGGGGTCGTTAGGACACGGAGTGGGTTTGGGAGAAACATTTCTTCTTGCTAACTTTTCAGCTGGATTTTCCTGTGTGTCTTATTCAAGCCTGATGAATGTCTGGACAGATTTGTACCGTTCAACCGAATGCGTACTTCCACAGTAGAAAGAATGAGAAAGGGCAATGCATATCTGATAGGAAATGCAGATGGAGAAGTTAAAGATAACTAGGGATTCGCATTTTCAATGAGAATTTTGTGTAAGGAAAGAAAACATTTCTCCAAAGATCACACTGAATCCTAGGAGATTAAACAAGATCATATCCACACCTAGACACCCTAGAGTGGGACTAGGCACCGTCAAAAACAAGGAGAAAAACTCCAAATCTTCCAGAGGGAAGGAAAACTTGTGGCAAAATGATGGTGTTCAAAGTGAGATCAGACTTCTCATCAGTAAAAGCAAATGCCACACGATGTGATTACTGTCTCAAGAGCACCCAGGGAAAATAACTAATGGTATCTTACCGAACTAAAATTCAGGCGTGGGATGAAATAGGGGCATCTCCTCTACACAACGTCTGGGGTTATTACTCCTCTGCAGACTTTCAGTGAAATAAGTATGGAGTCATATTTCAGTAGGAAGCAAAGTAAACCCACAAGGCATGAAATATAAGACACAATGAACTCCCAGATGTGCTTCAAGCTGCCTTCCTGCAGAGTTTCATGAAGCTGGTGACCAGTGGAGAGAAACACAGAAAGGCAAAAGTAAAAAAGAAAATAACTTAATATTTATAATTATAGGACAGCTTACTAACAACCTGTTTTGTTTTGAAGTACCCGTAGGGCCTGTGAGATACGGATGAATGAAACCGGTATTCTGTATATTTAAAGCAAAACGACCGTAATAACACTAAACCAGAAATCAGAAATTCTTATTTCCATTGAAAATAATTCCATGGTTATGAGTACCATCTGATTTTCCTATGTCGTGTTTGCATCTCTGGTTTGAAGTTCTTCGGTAGACTCATGTATCTTTGTGCTAACTTAGTTTAACACAGCCTTAACTAGTCCAGGAAAGAAGAAAATCTAGCTAGACTTTGCTGTCCGTTTAATCCTTCCTCACTTTACCCAAGTACATAATTTTGCTATGTGACTTTTAAAAAGACAATTAGTCTCATATTGTTAAATTGCAAAGACTTCCTCTTAGCTTTTGAGGATAGATTTCTCACTGATGGAGAGAAAAAGGTACAGTGAGATTTCAAGATCTAGAATAAACTGAAGACAGCTCACTAGTGAGTTAGAGAGAGACAGCCCACCCCTCAGGCCACACTCCCACTTTCTGCCGCCAGCCCCCCATGGCCCGAGAGCCAAGATTCAGAAGACTGGGTTGTGTGTAAAATGGGTTGTGAAATGTTCATAAAATTTACTGTTAGGAGCACTTTCATGTTTGTAATCTCAGAAGCCTTTTCTTTCTTTCTGAAATATGTGTTTATATTGGAAGTCTTTATATATAAAGATAAACACAAATGTATTAAATTATTATTTATACTTTGTTTTAAAGAAAACCATATTTTCCCATTATGTTAGTGCTTGTTGTGTCCATAATCCTATAAAAGCCACAAAGGAGAAATCGTCAACAGAAAAAAAGATACCTAGCGTTCCAAGGATAAATTACCCAAATCGTGGCATTACTTGAAATATTTTACTGAGCCAGGAAATTTATTAAAATGTAACATGCATTTCCTATTAAGTATTTGTGAAAACATTAATTTTTTTATTGAAGTAATTGGTTAACCTTAAAAAATTCAAAAACTACCCATTATACGGCCTCTTAACAGAAAAAAATATTACCTACATATTACTTTGCCCACAAATGTCTATGTATTTTGAATTATACATGTTATTTGATATTTTAAGTGTTCTTTTAGTAGTTAAATGTTTACATAGTTTCATATTTTCTACTTTTCATATATTTAATAGTCCAGCTTGTGGCTGTGCCTGGCATTTCACATTATGTTAGAGATACATTTATTTTTCTTATTTTAGGATGTAGAGAAAATAGAACCCTTGTACACTCTTGGCAGGAATATAAATTGATACAGATACTGTGAAAGAGAGCCTGAAGGTGCCTCAAAAAATTAAAAACAGAACGCAAGACATTATGCCCCAGCAATCCCACCTTCAAGTGTATATCCAAAGTAACTGAAATCAGAGTCTCAAAGAGTTATCTTCACTTTCAATGTTCATTGCAGCACTATTCACAATAGACAAGGTGTGGAAACATCTAAATGTTCATTGACAATGTGAGGTATACAATGGAATACGATCCAGCCTTAAACAAGAAGGCAATTATTCCATCTGCAACAACATGGGCAGACTTGGCGGACATTATGTTATGTGAAATATGTCAGACCCAGAAGGGCAAGCACTACATGATTTCACTTATATGAGGAATCTAAAAATAGTCAAACCGTAGAAATAAAGTGTAGAATGGGGGTTGCCAGGGGCTGGGGGAGGGGGAAGTGGAGAGCTGTCATTTATCAGGTATAGAGTTTCAGCTATGCAAGATGAATTAGTACTTGATATCTGCTGGACAGCGTTGTGCCTCTAATTAACCAACTGCACTCTGCACTAAAATCATACTAAGTGAGGTAAGTCAGACAGAGAAAGACAAATATCACATGATATCACTTACATGTGGAATCTAAAAAAAAATGGTACAAATGAACTTATTTACAAAACGGAAACAGACTCACAGACTTAGAAAATGAACTTATGGTTACCACAGGGGAAAGGGGCGGGAGGGAATAAATTAGGAGGTTGGGATTAACCTATACACACTACTTTATGTAAAATAGATAATCAATAAGGAGCTACTGTATAGCACAGGGAACTCTACTCAATACTCTATAATAACCTATATGGGAAAAGAGTCTGAAAAAGAATAGGTATATGAATATGCATAACTAAATCACTTTGCTGTACACCTGAAACTAACACAACATTGCAAATCAACCATACTCCAGTATAAAATTAAAAATTAAAAAAAAAGAACAACAACAAGAAAAATTTGTGAAGAGGATACACCTTAGGGGAAGTGGTCTTACCCCACACACAAAAAGAAACATCTCATAAACAAACAAGTAAAATCTTCATACGTATACCTTTCAGCATCTGCTGAATTTTTGTTACTTTCCTAGGAGTAGCTCCACTAGGTCACATGATATGAATATTTCAACAACTGTGGCCCCAAATTCATATTCCCACATTCAAGAAAGTGAACCAATTGCACACGTCATCAGGGAAGAACATTCGTCCCTGCCTCCCCTCCTCATCCTCTCTTCCCTGCAGTCTGAGGCTCTGCTGAGAATTTATCCACGGGTCCTCGTGGCACAGGCAGGAGGGTGAAGCCTAAAGGGAATGTGACATGGGCAGGGGGCCTCCAGAAGGGCATCAGTGCATTTGGGCATCAGTTTTATTACAAAATTACTGACACTGCATCTACAGTGAGTGCTCATTTACCTGAGCCCCGGGTGGCTGTAGAAAGAATGTGGGTCCCAGGCTACACACATTCCCGTCTACCCCAAGAAGCCATCTGGCCAGGCCCTTCCCTCGCTGGGTTCCTGTGTGGATCAGTGATAACAGGTGGGATACGCCCAGCAAAAGGCCTAGAAGGTAGGATGGTTACCAGATTTTATTAAAGAAATGAAAGAAAACCTAGGCTTAGGTTCTATGGGAGGGATTGACAAAGCACTTATGAAAAAACTGAGTGTGGGGTTTTGTTATCCTGAAATGCCTTCCTCTGTCTGATCCAAGGCATATACACTATGAAATTTAACACTGTATCACACACACACACATACACATACATGCATACACACGCAGGCATGTACACAATGCACACACACACACACACACACAGATCCACAGACATACAGAGGCAGAGTATTTCCCAGTAATTGAGATGATGCTTTTTGATAATCTTTTATATTAAAAACAAAGCAAAGTAATTTTTCACACATATTGGATAATATCTGATGTACAGTATTTGCTTAATATTTTTAAGAGATTGTTGGATAAAAGAAGATGTCACTATCCTCCTCTTTACCCCCCCAAAATACCTCCTCAGCCACTAATTTTAAGGAGATTGGGGGATTGAATTGACCCCAGTTTTAGGAGGAACTGGTTAAATTCACCAAAGCATTGTTCAAGTCTACACTTCTCTTTACTTAATTTACATGGCTAGTGACATTTCAGAATATGAATGGAAGGTCACATTTTTCCCAACTCAGAACCTTGTTTCAAAGAAAAGCAAAGCTTCCTGGTACAGAAGATGAAAGGCTTAAAAAAAAATCTTTTGATGAAGACTCTTTGGACATTAAATAGCTTATTAAATAGTGCTTTGATGAATTACAGTAAGTGTAAATAAATAAGAAACATATGGATTGGATTTCCTTTGAAATATAAATGGATTTGAATTTATAAGAAAAAGAACTGTTTTTTAACTCAACAAACAAACAAAACCCTAGAAATACAACATATGGTATTACTGCTCCAAGAAGTTCCCATGTCGATTTTCAATTTATATAACACCTAATTATTAGGAGACAGAAAAAAGGCAATGATTTTGGATATTATTTAGTTATTATTCAAAATATATGCTTGTGAATGTACATGTGTTAAGCATGTTGATGTATTTTAAGACAACACATGTTGTCATCTGTTAAATCTGACTTGAATGTTCTCAGGTTGAATAAAAACACAGTACTTTCTCTAGGTCATTAAAACTAGACAAATCCCCATGACTATTTCGTGGGTAAAACTTTCCTGTCTTCTCTCCTGAAGAATTATATTGTTATTTAAAACTTTCTTTAAAAAAACACAAGGGCTGAAATTGGAGTTGTTTGGAATCAAGGTATTTTCCCTGCGGAATTAAGGCCCATCCAGCAACTCTGTTTCCAAATGAGAACTACATGGAGCCAGCAAAGAAGCAGGAATGTGAGTTATAAATAAGTATGAAATTAGCGTGAGGTGCGTTGGCCTGGCTCTTGGGAACTTTTACTCTGGGTTGAGTTTTTGTCCTATCTCGTTTCCATTTCTCTTTCCTTCATGCAAATATTCATTTCCCATGTAACGCTTGGTGTAGCTAAAATTAGGTGAATAGGAAAAAAGAGTTTGGGCCTCCCAGAAAACAATAACAACAGCAGCAGCAGCAATAATAATAATAACAGTGGTAATAATACAGAATGATATGAATTCTCCTTAGTGCCTACTCTTGCAGGCCATTGTGATGATTTCATTTTTCTTGCCTTATTTAACTTTCACGGAAAACTTGTAAGGTAGAGGCTATTGTCTCCGTTTTGCAGTTGAGGAAACAGGCTCATCCCGAGCTCCTGGCATCCTGAAATAATTATTGCTAATCTAACCCTAACTTAGTACTGTCATATTAAGTGGGCAACTTAGAAACCCCCCTGCCTGGGTGGCCAACCTCCTATTTTCCTTATTTTTTCTGGCATGAATGCTCTATCACAGGCTTTTTGACCGACATACTCACGCTGGAGATTGCAGAATTAAAAGGGAACTCAGGGAGATACCAAGGGTAGGAAGAGTATTTTTCCAACTGTTTCGAGTTCTACGTGTTATTACTTTAGAAAGCAAAACAAGACACCTGGTTATCATTCCCCTACTACCTGTGCGGTCCACCCACTTGCTATCTGCGTTATCTGCTGGTTCCTTCTAAACTTGTGTAAGATTAAGTGAGTTCTGAGGCCAGGCTCAGTAGCATGGATTTCATTTCAGGAAGGGAAGGTATGGCAGAAATATTCATGACTCTCAAGTGATCACAGGTAGGATTCCAGTTAGTGGAGACCATTTGTTCTTGGAAAGAGCATTGTGAAAGGGCAAGGCTCCCCAAGGAGGCTCTTTGGTGGCTTCCTCTGAAGCCTCTGAAATTTCAGAAGGTTAAGTGGGGTAGCCTGGCGCGGGTGCATGAGTTTATGATACGCCTCTGGCATCGACGCACAACATCAGCAGAGAGTGTGACCAAATCTTCCCTGTGCACGGCTCATGACTGTACAACTGAAATGTTTCAGGATGTTTCAGAGTTGTTTTGGAAAGGTTCTGTGGTTTTCCCATGAAAAGGAACAATCAAAAAAAGCTTTTCTGTTTGAAAGGAAAGGCCACATTGACTATTTGAAAATACTGTCTGTTCTCAGAGAATGTCTCTATTCTTTGTTGCAAACCCCAAAAGATCGTTCCCTTATATTTTTATGGTACTTTATAGTTTATAAACACTTTTATATGCATCCTATTATTTTGTCACCTGATCATATTAACACCTAGGTCGTAATTCCCCAGAATAGCTTTGTGATGTACCTCTACCGTCCCTGAGGTAGAGAACCCATCTTGCACAAGAGTGACCTCTGAGTGGCCAAGCCCAAGGACTCCACCACAGGGTGAGTCACTATGTGGTCACCTCTTGGACAGGCTGAGGAGAGTTCCTTTGTACTTAGCTTTGATGTATTAGCATTTGTTAATTATATAGAAAGAAGCAACCAAACCCTCTTTGAGGCTCTGTTCTCTTGTCTGAAACGTGAAGATAATAATGCCTATGTTCCAGGGCTGTTATGGGGAAGGATGGGATGGACATTTGTGAAATCCCTTTGAACTGTTCTTGGGCTCTATACAGTGCTCTAGCATTTCCTCTTTGGGCCAGGTGCCTGGTCAAGAACGGTGCATATTAGCTGAACAAATGAGCGAAGTGCTGTACAAATAATAGATGTTGTTACCATGATGGTAAAGGTTAAATACATGAAGATCTAGGACCTTCAGTCATCATCATTGATGTATTTATCATTGAATTATTAAATGACCAGCCTTAAATACCCCAAATGAACTTCTTGGTATTACCCCTCACTAAATAAAATTCCTGCTCCTTGGAAAATGGCACCACTATTGTTCAAGGTGGAAACCAAGGAGACATCTTTGAATACTTTTTTTAACCCCTAGATCTAAATCATCTATAATCCTGTCAAGTCTACCTCCAAATTCTATCCCAGCTAAAATTTTAAATATTTTTGTTTCTGGGTGTATTTACCCTTTATCTACTGCCTTGGCCATTGGAATCTAAACTCTAAGAAGTCTGGTCTTGCTGGAGTGGTTTTTTGTTGTATCTCCAGCACTTTGAACAGTGTCTGACATGTAGAAAGCAGTCCAATCATCATGTGTTTAAAGGAATAATAAATTGGTCATAATCTTTCTATAAAATATCAAAAATAGAGGTGTATTTATGTAACTTATCTAGTATTTATCTCACTAGACTGAGTAAACAATGTGAAAAACAAATGTCATATTTTCATCTTCTTGCTAAGTACAAAATTCTAACACTTCCCCTCCATGCAAAGATCCCCTTCTGTCTACAGAACAGAAAAACACAAATCAAGGACAAACGTATGTCTTTATGAGTTTACTTCCCAAATTGGAACACTGTTGAGATGATGTCATCCTAGGGCACCTACAAAGATTTTGACCTACTTGGACACTTCAGGGGATATTAGTTATTGCCATTTTTTAAAGTCAATGTAAACTTTCCTCTCCAAATTCAGAGTCCCATGGCAAGTCCAGGGCCCACTTGCAAGGCTTGCTGGGTTTCTAAACAAAGCTGACCCAGGATAACTCCCAAACTTGGGAATTTGAGTTTTTAAAAAAGCCATGCTGAGACTTCAGCAAGTGAGGGAAACACAAAGGTTGTCCAGAAAGCATTGTCTGGCAGAAGGTGGACTCCATCCACATCAGCAGGTTGCAGAGAAGGGGAAGAAAAGGCTGAGGGGAAACAAGAACTAGCGCCTCCTTGTGGTACATATATGCAATGGACTATTATCCAGCCATAAAAAAGAATGAAATAACATCATTTGCAGCAACATGGTTGGACCTAGAAGTTATCACACTAAGTGAAATCGGTTAGACAGAGAAAGACAAATATCATATGATATCACTTATATGTGGAATCTAAAAAAAAAAAAAAGAAAGAAAGAAATGATACAAATGAACCTATTTACAAAATAGAAACAGACTCACAGACCTAAAAAACAAACTTATGGTTACCAAAGGGAAAAGGCAAGGAGGGATAAATTAGGAGTTTGAGACTAACAGATACACACTACTATATATAAAATAGATAAACAACAAGGTCCTACTGCATAGCACAGGGGAATATATTCAATATCTTGTAATAACCTATAATGGAAAAGAATCTGAAAAAGAATAGATATGTAAAACTGAATCACTTTGCTGTACACCTGAAACTAACACAACGTTGTAAATCAACTCTACTCCAATTACAAAAAAGAAGAACTAGCGCCTCCTTGAACTGTCCCTTCAAACCAGGTAGTGCTTCAGGCTGTCCAGACAGACCACCTGTGCCACATGCCTTGCATGACGCTGTAGTGATAAACCTGTGTTACCAGAATGAACAGGGACAGAACCATAAAGACGAGGACACACTGTAAGAAAAAGGAGGCTCCTTGGGTCCCTGCAGGGGTTTGAGGGGCAAGTGGTGCCCCGAGATAAACCTGTAGCCTCAGAGCCTCCCACACTGCTTCAGTCTCTCTAAAGACCCACACTCAGAAGATAAGGGTTAGAACCAGTGTTCGCTTCCTCCTCCCATCTTTATGTTCTCTCCGCTGGAAGAAATTTTTATTCATTGGAGAGAAATTCGTAAGTAATGATATGAGAAATATCATCCCCACAAAGGAGCGGCTGGAGAGAGCTGGCTGCAAGCAGCCAATGCGACCACTGGTTCATTTCTTTCATTGCCCTCCCTTCTCTTCATTCAGTCACTCTTTTGAGAATTCACTGTGTGCCAGGAACACACTGATATAGATACAATATAGATATATTAGACTGAACTTATATAGACATAACAAAGAATCGAGACAGAGACTTTGCCTTTAAAAACCTCGGTCCAGTGAGGGAATGCCAATCAATACATAGACCATTAGGACACAGAGTAATGGGTGAACGTCACCATGGAGGTGAGTGACGCATGGTGCTGTGTGGGGAGCGGACAGGGCACTCTTCCAATTATTTCTTGTTGTTGGAACCTGGCTCAACATGCATTTAGCCATCATGCCTTGCTGCTTGTTTGTTTGTTTTTCCTTCATGACTCATTGAAGAACTTGCTCTCAGAGTTTCCTGACACATACCTCCATTTTCTATCTGTCTCCTTTGAAATGGCCCATCTACAGGTAGACCATCTGTCTGGGTCCTTCTTGTTAGGCAGGGCAGCATCTTAAGGGAAACTCTTTATTAGGGGATTCCTGGAAGCCAGGCAGTTTGGGCTGGGGTGATTTCTCAGGAAGGCTGAAGCCATAGAAGAAACACTCTTCATAATCCAGGAAGGAAGCTGTGGTTCCAGCCAGGGAAGATGTGCAAAGCCAGGAGTAGGCAGGAATCTGCTCCCCGGGACCAGAAGTCAGGAGAAGCAGGTCCTAACTGAAGTGCACGGCGAGGTCAGGGCAAGAAGGTCAGAACTAAAGCCACTCTGCTCACAGGATGGAAGAGGAGTGTCTCCAGGTGAAGTTGGCTGTCAGCTTGGTGGGCAATGGTCCAGGACTGGGGCCGGGGGGGTCAGGAAAATGGGGAGCGTCATGCCACAAAGCCCCATGTCCAGATGCCAGTGGGTTCCAGAAGCCATTCCCAGAGGAGTCTCATTCTGAGAATCTTTAATCCCATTCCAGTTATGGATATGCCTCATGCTCTGTTCAGGCTTAGCGTGGGCACCAGGACAGCTGGACCGGGTCATGTTCCCCATTAAGATGTTGTGCTGCCAGCTGGGGATGTTGAAACGGGGAACCAAGGCCAGGGGCAGGGGACTCCTCCACCACCCTCAGTGCCAGCCCATCGGCCTCCTGCAAGCCCTCCATGACTCCTCATGGTCCACAGCCTACAGAGAGCAGTAGGTCCCCTTGATGAGCCCGATCTCAATGCCTTTACAATGCCCACTGCAAAGTGCAAACTGCCCATCAAAGGTCGGGAAATAGGGTTACAGACTGAGGCATACTTGTGAATCCATGAAATATGATGGTTTGAATTCCATTCATTTGCTCAACAAATATTTATTGAGAGCTTTATATGTCCCAGGAAACCTAAAGCAGCAGTGAAGAAAACATACAAAGAGAGCCAGGGAAGAACCAGAAAAACAGTAGAAAGGATGGTGTTTACCTTTGGAGAAGTTTGATAGATTTGGTGTCATTTTGACTCTACAGGAGGGCTTTTGACCTTTGAGGTTAGCCCTCACTCTTCCTCGCATTTGGGAATGACAAATCTGAGCAACCTCTGAGGCCTCCTTGCTATATATAAATACCCTTGTGGCAGAAAGTTTTAAGAAAGCTATAGTAGCTTATACTCCCCAACATCTCCTTCTAGAAACAGCATGGCACCGGCCATTTGCTTCCAAGGGAGTCTGATTAAAACGTGACCTTGAATTTGGAATAGAAGGACTCGGTCGGAAGCCATGCCCCTTTCCTTTTGGAATCCACTTGGGGTCTCTTTGTCTCTGTTTTCTAATCGGTAACTCAGCATAGTGTTCGTAGACATCTGGCTGTACCACTACGGAGATAAAATAAGGTCGTTAATATAAAAGCACGTTGTAAAGTACAAATTGCTACCCCAAACAGAGCAGCATTAGTTGTAATTATTATTAACACCCTGCCTATCTATGTTGGCAATGACGTATGAATAAAAGGGAGAAACTGCCTGACAGAGGGAAGCTGCCTGACACGTATTTCGGAAATGGACACTTCAGAAATAAAATACGGAATGTGTCTTTCAGATCCCTGATAAGTACAGCAAAAATGAGAACAAAATGCCATTCATGACTCTTTATCCACTGGCGAGACACACACCAATCGCTTAGGAGAAAAACACTGAACGTTTAAAGCTATTTATCACATGTGTTTTTTCTTTTTAATGAGGAACGTGGAAAATGTTAATTCAATAAATATTTATAGAAGGTCTACTAGGATTGTTTCTGTGTTAAAGATTCACAGATACAACCCAGTTACTGTTTTCAAGAGCGCGTGGACCCATGAGTGATGCAGTCATGGAAACAGTCAAAGGCCCCAGAGGTAAGAGCCCCGCTAGCCTTCCCAAGCTGCAGCTGCTGGCCTGGAGGAGCCAGGAAGGAATGGTATTTGGGCTGAGAGGAGGGGAGAAGGCATCCCCCAGAGCAAGCATCCCCGCAAGGGCATCCATCTGCAGGCTGTGCCTGGCTACCTTGCAGTAGTCAGACCAAAGCCAGGCGTGGGAAGGGTGAGGGAGGGTGAAACAGGCAGGTAGGCCAAGATCCTGAGATAAACTTCCGATTTTTCCCTGGGTTTCTCAACCACGTTCCCTTACCCTGGTATGGCATAGATCCAGAGACAGGACTGGGGTGGGAGCAAGCCTTGTATACAGGGAATCGTTTGGGACCCCAGGCCTGCGTTATGGACACCCGGAGGGAACAGACGCTGCTAAAAATGTACCGTGTCCAGAGGATCCACCAGATGGGAAGACTGGCCACTGCACTGCTGGACTCAGGACTACCCTCTCTAGAGGATAAACCTGGATGGTATCTCAAGAGGTGGTGGGCACCTGGCATATGGGGAAGAGTCCAGAGGCTCTTGAAGTGGCCCCGGAGCAGCAGCGTGGGCATCCTTAGGGCCTGCGAGGCGTGCACATTCCCAGGCCCAGCCCAGACCTGCAGAGTCAGAGACACAGCACTCCCCCTGCCCCTGGTCTGGGGAAGCTCTGCTCTCCCGTGCTTCCAGCCCTGCGTGTCTCAATAATCAACACGGTGCTTGGAAACCAGCCCGCGGAGGAAGAGCCACCCTGGGCCCCCTTCACCCCAGCAAATTCCTCCCGCTGGGGTCGTGCAGGAGGCCTAGACTGGGGGTCAGCTGAGAATCACCAGGGGAGGTACTCTCCATACGAGTTGTCCCTGCAGAAACCTTCAGACCGGCTGGGAGAGTGTCCTCACAGCAGCCCTGTCTGCAACCTTGGGCCAGCCCCCTGACCTTCAAAAGCCCTCCTTTTCTCCTCTTTAAAATGGTGACCATAATAGGACCTTCCTCCAAGGTTTTCAGAGGAGCAAAGTGTCTTGGTGGCTGGCAAATACCCGGTGCACGTCAAGGATTCGGAAATGTTAAAACGTTAGGATCATCACTGCATTAGTGCCTCATGGACCCAGTGGTTCAGACTGTGTGAAGCCGTAGGAGACCAAGGAGAAGCGGAGGAGCCTTCCCTCCAGAGACACCTTTAACCAGGAAACAGGCAAAGGGGGTTGGAGGAAAAGAGAATAAAGGCACCAACTGGAGTGCAGGAGCGTGCTGGGCAGGGGCTGCTTCTCCAGGAACCAAACACCTTCCACACCTCTCCTCCTGTCCCCGCCACGGGCCTCGGTCTCTGGTTTGCAGACTAAGCCCTGTACATGCGTTTTACTTGAAAGTCAACTACTGTTTCTACCTGATTCTAAGAGTATTGGCCACTCTCGGCAGTCTACTGACCCCTCACGCTGTACCTTGTCTACCTGCGGGAGAAGTCGCCAAATGCTGGGTAGAATTGGAGAAAGGACAGCAGAGCCTCTTTCGCAAATGTCACCGGGCACTGGGTTTTGAGCCTTAAAAGAATAAGCATTTCACGTGTGTGAGCTCCTAATCACCCTCGAAACACGGTAGTAAGTTGTACTTTGCCAAACTTTCTGCGCGGATCTAAATAGTGTGAATTATTTTCCTGAAATGATGCAGGGTTGGGCAAAGAGTAAGGATCTTATGGACAAGATGGCCCTCTGCCAGCCTTTTTATACTAACATTTGCAGTATAAAGATAAAAAAATATTTATTAATTGGAATTTAGAATTTCTAAGTGGAAAAAATTACCCCAGTTCTCAGACAAAACTATTAATATTTGGTTTTATTTTTCTATTTGTTGTTCTGTATTTTAAATCACTTTCATTAATACCATATATGACATACTAGACTCTAAATAAATAAATAACTGGCCACATGGGCTTATTTCAACATGCTAAGGGTGATTAAGAATGGGACCTTGCAAAGACTCTAAAGAGCCCAAGGGGGCCATTTCCTGGCAGTGGGTGACATCTCTCACCCACCCTGTGCTGTGAGGTAGGCTTGATTTTTGTTTGTTTATGCATTCACTGAGCAGTTGATTATTAAAATAAATACCACAAATTTAGCTTCAGGACAGTATTCCCTTTATATTTCATATATGCCAAGTGTTATTTTGCATACACATCACAAATTTATATTCCTGCAGTTATGTTTTCTAAGGCAAAAGTGCAAGTTTTGATGGTGTCTCCTTGCTCTTCAGCAAAAGTGTTGCCCACGTTTTCAAATGATAAACTTCCAGGCAAGTTAGTCTGTTCAGGTCTCCGTACAGCGGGAAGGTGGGCGGGTTCCCGCCAGCCTTTCCTAAGAACACAGATCCTAAAGGGAATGGATTTCACAACTGGAGGCATTCAGGGGGAGAAATCTCACCCAGGTTTTAGGGTACAGAAGCCTGGAAAAGAAGCCGAGCCCACCCTGGCCCGTGAACACACCCGGAGCTGAATTTGCCCTTCTCCTGGCACTTTCTGTGTCTCCCTGGCCCCTGTCAGTACGAGGCTCCCAACGTAAAGCTGAGGGACCAGAGACCTTCTGTCTGCGGGTGATTCTCTGGGTTCTTGTTTCAGCTCGTACTCTAAGCGAGGGTATTCAGTGCCATGTCTTTCACATTTTTGTACTTTTCACTGGCAACTTTTCTGTTTCAAACGTCCCCCAAGCGCAATGCTGAGGCGATCGCTAGGGCTCCCCAGAGCAAGAGGCCGTGATGGAACTTATGGAGAAGTTTTGTGTGTTCGATGAGCCTTGTTCAGGCATGAGTCATAACGCCATTGGTCAGGAGTTCAAGGTTAATGAACCCACAATATATGTCCAATAAGGGGTCTTTAGACAGAAACACAGATAAAACAAGGCTGTATTTTAATCTGCTGATGAACATGTTGCCACCGGAAACTTGCAGGAAACTAACGCTGTATTCCTCCAGCCGCAATGGCTCCATATTCATTGATTCAGTGTTCAGGGAGACTTTAATAGAACGTAACTGCCATGAATAATGAGAGTCAACTGTGTCTTAAATTCCTATATTGGAATATGGGTTCCTGCATAGTTTGGGGCTCATCCAACTTAGTCATCTTCCCAATTCTCACTTACATTTAACATTTGACCTTTTTATGTCAATATTATTATTTATTTAATTTTTCACTAGACGCTGTTTCTGATAAATCCAATCTATTTATACCCCCAAACACTGAGATTTGGTTTTCTCATCTCTTTTCTTTATTCTACGGGTTCCTTTGATTCGATTTTCAGAACTCTAATATTGTTTTATCAAATCTGTTTCCCTTCATGCCTTCAACGAAATCTCCTCTACTTTCAACACACAAAAGTGAATTACCGTATTAGTCAGAAAGGGCTAAGTTTTGCTGTAGGAATAAACAACGCCCAAATCTCAGTGGGTTGGAACATGAAGGTGTTTTTCTTCTTATACTACATTGTATCTCAAATCAGCTGGGGGCTTGCGCCACGCCATTCTCACTCAGAAATGCAAACAGCAGGTCTCTCCCCACCCCTACCATGGGCGTGTCGCTGTTTGTGCAGCAGAAAAGAGAGAACCCAGAGGTGACATATATCACTGCTTCTTACATTTCTTTCATCAAAGCAAGACATGGGGCCACCAGCTCACGTAACCTTAGAACCGCAATCTGACCATGTGTCTGGGAGAGAAATCTCAGCATCAGTGATTGCAGGCTTATCCTCTGTACACACAAAACCCAACCACCCTCTCCCCAGGTAAACAATTAATTAAATCCATCCTTTCCAGCATAATCCTCAAAGGCCAGAATTGCTGGGGAACGAGGTGAAACAAAATCAACATTGAGGTACTAGGGGTTTTTCCTAGATGCCAGTACTAAAACCATTCATGATGACATCTATTGGATGTGTTCTGACTGATTTTCCTCTCCAAAATTAGATTACATAAATACAAACCATTTCTGCCAGCGTTTCAATAGTGCAGGACACAGAAGAACTGCCAACCTAATGCTGCTTCCCAAACTCGTGAACTTTCCAAGCCCCTTTATTTCTGAGAGCCATCCTTGCCTTGTGACCATTTTATAGGGTGCGACCATGTGCGTCTCGGACAGTTATTCTATCATTTTACCATTTTGTGTTTTCACACTTTCTCATGGAGCAGTTGGCCCGCACCAGAGGTCATGTTGCCTGATTTCTGTAAATTTCAGCAATCGTGTTGGAGTCACACTGCTTGGGTCACACAGACCCAGCCGCAGTATGTAACGGATTGTCTCTAGCTCCTCGGCTCCCACACCACCCCCCCACCCCCGCAACGCATCCATGCTCTGGGGAGAAATGTTTCGCTAACTGAAGTTGTTTTCAAGTTGAATTTTCACCAGTTGAGTAAAATACATATTTAATTAGGTCATAGCCCTCTAGAATAAGCTTAAAGTACGCCTCTGGAACTAAAACAAGGTCCAGATTCCTTGGTTATATATTCCAATCCCACGATAATCTTGTCCCTGATTGGTTTTCTGTCCTCATTTTCTACTAGTGACTCCCATTTTGGAGCCATAGTGCACTCTTTACATTTTCCTATTTGACCTAGACTTGGCCTGACTGTCACTTTTGTTCCTGTCAACCTCTCTGCCAGGAATTATTTGTTTCTGAACTAATTCATTCATTCAGTCTTTCATTCATTCACGCATGCATTTATGCATTCACCTAAACTCAATTTACTCTGACCCGTACTGCACTCAAAACTGAGGATACAGATATAAATGAGAGACAGTCCATTAAGCCAAGAATATCTATAATCTTGGGAAAGAAACTTGACACCTAGTAAGCCAAGTTCAACCCCATAAATCATAAAACATATTCCTAGATGTCTGCCAGGACCAACCCAAATCAACGCCTTCCATTTTATCTTCTCTGACCACCCAAGCTATATGTTAGCCCGGAAAGCCTTGTTTGGTTTAAGATTAATTATTTCAACCTGTGGCTTTCTGCTCTGTGTGATTCTAGGACCCTTGATGACGATAAAATCTCTCTACATCAACTGGCGTTCATTGGATTCTAATTAAATATCAGGGGAGTGAACGAATGCTTGTTGCAGAGTTCCTTCAATCAGTGATTCTTGAGCTTGAGCAAGCATCAGACTCACTTGAGGGCTTGTGAAAACACAGAAGGCTGGGTCCCACCCCAGAGTTTCTTATTCAGTAGGTCTGGAATAGGGCCTGACAATTTGCGTTTCTAACAAGTTCTCAGATGATGCTGGGGGCTGGGGAGCCCACTTGGAGAACCAAGGTGGTATTGACCTTGGACAGCAGGCACCCTGCCTGCCAGATCATGCTCCTACTTATGTCCCTTTGTGTATGCAAGTGGCTTACCCCACGTTTCTCATATCGGAATGGAGCTGCATCCGCCTTCCCCGAGCTCCTTAGGTCTAGCTTGCCCTGTTTGCTGAGTATCTGACTTGTGCATCACGCTGGGCTGTGCACCAGGATACAAAGGCAATAAGAAGCCTGCCAGGTTTTAGGCAGCTCGGGACTCAGGGCATGGAACAGACACAGCCACAGTGAATGGCAACGAGATGCAAGAGATGTGATGACTCGGGGATGCCCGGGTGCTGAGTGCTAACCTTCCAAGGTTGATGGGATGTAGACGCAAGACAAACGGGGTTAAAACATAAACACAGAGTGTAAGTCTATACATAATTCCTTAATTCCACAAACATTTCCACAGCAGCTGCTTTGTACATAGTATTTTGCTGAGATTTTTTTAAAAGTAGTAAAGCTAAACTCTCGTCCCAACACAATTCATTAAGCCCCACTCAGTGACTTCAACCTGGTTTGGTGAATGTTGCAATTGACATAACACTGTGAGCCACGAAAGCCAAACCTTCCGGCTCCAGACAGGGTCCCGGAACAAAAGGCATCTCCCCTGGTGCTGATGTGCTGCGTTCCTCGTCATCTGAGCTGATTGTGAGGTGATGTGAGGTTGAGCACCCCTCCCTTGTTGGGACCCCTTCTCTTGCCTTTCCTGATGCTGCTTGCAGTGACCTTGCGTGTGTCTCTCTCTGGTGAGGAAAGTGGGCAGAACTCACTTTCTTTTCACTGGTGATACACTTTGATCTTCTTACAGTCCCCTCGAAGGACTTGGGACAAATTCCCTCTGGAAAGGGTCAGCAAAGCCCCTAAGTTAGGCCATGTCGTTATTTCCTTTCTTGGTAGAGTTCCTAGACCTGATATTCTGAGAACTCCCTTGCGGGCCTCACCACCACCGCTTCTCCTGCATCTCCTTTGTTCTCTCGTGCAAATCGGATGTGGTGCCTGCAGACCGAGCCCGCAGTGTTTCTGAGGGTGGATCTAGATTCCCACATAATCTTCCAGTTCCTGGAGCTCCGCATCCTGTCCCCTCCATCGAGAGCAAACATATTTATTCTATCCAGGGAAAAGTAAGATGGTATCAGAGATATTTAAGATTTGCTGGTAAATATGGTAATTTTCCCTCCTCTACGTGTCAGCCGGCTTTCCAGTCCCGAAATCCATCATGTTACTTGTCAGAGCAAAACCTCATGACCCTCGCCTGCATTCTCAGAACGTCTAAGATATTTGCTGTGACAGTTTGCCGCTCCGTGTAAAGATACCAGATGGGCACCACTTGTCCCGAAGGCATTCTGTTTTCCGCTGCGTAGAGTCTGCCTGTTGACTTGATCCCATCTGTCTGCTTGTCTGTTTTCCTTAATCCTTGTTTCCTTCATGGTTACACACAACATTACACGGTCAGTTGACACTCCATCCGTCAACTTTTGCCTTCGCGAACTCTCCCGAAGTTTTGCAATATAGGTCTGCCAGAAGTTCTGGTTTGCCTCGTGATTTCCTTGTTAACACGCACGTTTCGGAGAATGATTTTTATTAGGACATCGAGCAATGCGCTACCTATTATATCTGTGACACCAATTCAAGGAGGCCTTTAAAGTCGCTATTGAAATCAACACAAAGGCAAACTTCAAACACGACCAGATTCGCCCCAAATTAGCAAAACATGATTTTACTTTAATTCAATTTCATTTTTAATGGCTTTAGAAAGAGGTGACAGCTATAACCGCCCCTAAAGTGTGCGCGTGTGAGAAGGTGGTGGGACCCAGGAGAAGGGAGAGCCCTGAATTCAGATCTGAGCCTGAGCTTTGGTCCTGGCTTATGATTCCGAGAAGACTCTTTATCAGTACTTTGAGTAGCAAGCTCTATACCCCCTACCACTGGCCCTTTCAGACCAGAATTTCCTGGACTTTGAGTCACAGAACTACTGCTTGAATTCCAATCAGTCGGGAAGAGAATTCACGAGGCATACATTTTGCTGGGCCTACACCTCAGGTTCTGCCTCAGGCAGAGGATGGGAGGCACCAGGCGCCTTAGGGGACGTGGAATTCCCGCCCGCCTGCGGCAGTGACACGACCTGCGTGCATGTTACCGTAAGTACTCATCTGGGTATTTACTCATCGGGGTAGCTCAGCATAACAGCTGTTGTTGCTGAGGTCCTTGCAGTTTATCTTCTAGAACAATTTTGGCTTCAAGGGGTTAAATGTGGATTTCTCTCACCTTCCACCACCCAGAGAAAACGTAAAAGGGAAAAAAATTGAGATAAATGAACTCTTCCTCAAATGCTGATCTCACAGGCGGTCATGGGTCCTGAAGCACCAAGGTCAGAGTGCTATGGAGACACGGAGCGGGGGTCAAGCACAAAGGATCAAGCTCGTCTAACAAATACCCCTCCTGAAAACGCCCTTGACCTTCCACTGCCAGGCTCTGTCTCAGATTTGCCTCAGACTCTGTTCATTTTGTTTGCCCTGCGGACACCTGGCCCCTGGGCTTTTGATTTGGTGATTAATTTGATCTATCCCCACATTGCATAATTTTTAGGGAGTGGTCACCTTTGTCATTACCCCTTCATAGTCCTGGGTTCTCCTCCTGACCCTTCTGAAAATGATAGTAAAAATGTTACCATATATTGATAGATATTGTTAGGTTCTTTCATGGCAGCGCCTTTGTTTAGGGCCTTGGGTTTGGATCCTCTCTCAGCACTGCAAGACACATAGAGTTGGCTCTGTTTTACAGAGTAAAGAAACTGAAGCTCAGAAAAATGAAGTGATTTTCAAGAGGTCACCCCGCCGCTACCTCCTGGCTTCAGGATCATCCCAGGCTGCGAGGCTCCACGTGCATATAGCCCATACATCGTGGCCCTGCTCTCTCTCTCTCTTTCTCTTTTTGCAAAACATTATCCATTTATTTAACTAAAAAGTTCACTTGATTTTTTTAAGCTTCTGTTTTTACCTGTTGACACGGTATTAAATCCTGTGTTCTAATCTACATTTATTCACTGTTATAATTGGAAAAAAAGAATGGTCACATTGACCATGTAACATTCGCCAACATTTAGTGTGGAATTCTAGATTAAACTTCTAGCTAAGATTTCTGCTTCCAGCCATGACTGAGTCACTGGCACTGGATTAACCAACTGGCTTGAAACAACTCTAAAGTTAAACAAAATATACAAAGCATCAGATATAACATTTTGATGACAGGTCCCACAGAACTGTAATCCATGAGAGAAAGGAAACCCAGGAGGTAAAAGTCCCACAACCGCCCAGACTTCGGTCTGGAGGCACTTTCCAAACTACTGTATAAATATGTGGAACCCGGCAGAGCACAGCAGTCTCCTTTTTGCAGAACTTGACAAAGCTGTTTGTAAAATTTATATTTAAACGGACGTGTTTTCAGTTTCCACCTTTGTCATCCCGCCTTGGCACTGGTGACTCAGTGTCCTGGCCCAAGAGTCAACCCACGCTTTATCCGCCCCTGCTGGCACCCGGTCACAACTTCACTGTATGCTCAGTAGAGACACTTCTTCTCCGTAAATCAACTTGGAAGCATCCTGGACCAGACAGGGAGGCACTTTGGATAGGACAGCAGAGCTGGGCTTGCAAGAGGACCTCATTTCTTCTCGTTAACTGCGTTCATTGATTCACTCACTCTAACTCTTCACTGAGCACCTCCTGCGGGGCAAAGCACATACCTACCTTCTCTGAAGGGCAGTGTAGCCTAGCGGTTAGAAGTGGTTGCAGACTCTGGAACTAGGCTGCCAGGGCTTCCATTCCAGCTCCACCTCTTTCCAGCTGGGGGATATTCACAGGTGATTTAACCTCCCTGTGCCAGGATTTCCCCATTTTTAAAAGATTATTCCTTCGAAAACCTTGCAACGAGGACTAACTGGCTTAACACTGGTGCGTAAGTTGTAGGACAGTGCTAGGCACGTGGGAATATAATTTATATCTTTGTCATCCCGGGCTACATGCCTTCCTTTCTTCTGGCCCCTGGACCCAGACACTCAACGACTTATTTGGCATTTCCTCCTGGAGGTCAGCAAACCCCTTCATTGCAACATGCGGAAGACAGAACTCATTATTTTCCCCTAAACGGTTTCACCCCTGGGTTCCCCATCTCAGTGAACTAAACCACATTGAACCACGTGGGTCAAGATGGAGTCGCTGGGGTCATCCTCAACAGCTGCATTTCCATCTCTCTCTGCGATCACCTGACCCTGCAGAGTTTATCTCCTTTATTCTCTCAAATGTACACACATTTTCCCATTGCCTCTGCAGGTGCGAACTTTGTTCAAAAGTCAATGTCTTATTCAGATGATGGTAACCATCCCTGACAAGTTCATTCTCCATTCTGCCCCAGAGGATCTACTTAAACCCTGCACCAGCCACCATGAAGGTCAGCGCCACGTTCGAATACCTTGGCACCTCACGCAAGACCTTGCAGGCTCCCGTCCCGCTCAGCCCTCCATGCAGATCTTGTTGTCCACCTATCCTATCACACTCCAGGGTGCAGGGGTGCTAAACAGCCTGGAGTTCCGCCAAATGTGAATTTTGTTTTTTTATTTTGGTTTTATTTTTTCAGTACCGCTGCTCACACGCTCAGCAGGCAGCCCCTCCTGTTGGTCTTGAGCTGTCATCCTGGGCCCGGGCTCCCGGGCCCTTCCTCAGCCCACGCCCTGAGTCCCAGTGAATTCTTCTCCAACTGGAAGCCTACACCTCACCCTTGGACACTGCTCCACTCAGCCATGCACGTCCCCACAGCCCCTGAGATTATGTCTTAGGAGACTTCCTATGCTTAGGCATCTAAAACATTGCAATGACATTAAAAAAAAAAAAGTCATTCCCACAGATTTGATGAATAGCTGTGTGGATGGATAAATGAGCAAAAGGAAAGCTGGAGAGATGGATACGCAAATGCGCGTATGAGAGGGTGGATAGGGTCACTGCAGGATCCCAGCACAGGTGGGAAAGGATGTTGGTAACAGTCAGCGTTGCAGACACATGGGAGGCAGGTCCCAGGGACACTCTGAGCCAGGCTGGGGCAGGCAGGGCACGTGGAGGGATGTGGTGATGCAAAAGCTGGGGCCAGCTTATTGTGGCCCCGAAAGCCACAGGCAAGAGTTTGGAGTCCATTCCGTCCTCAAAGGAAGGCATCGGATGTCTCTGTTTAGGGTATTAGTTGATTTTTGAAAAGACCATGAACTTAGACAAGGGATGTGAGAGCCACTGAATCCATTCGGTGGGCTGCACTTCAGGGAAGACACTGTTTTGGACCCAGGAGTAAATTAACATCCTCTGAAAAAATGCTGAGAGTTGAAAGAGCCTTCCCAACCCCCCACAGAGCTGAGAAGCCTCTGAACACGAGCCGCATTTCCCTATTTGAACTTGAGATGGCTCATTTCCGGACATCTAGATGGAATGCTGGCCTTATAACCTCAGCTAGTAAGTTGCAGGATATTGAGTAAACTCAGCCGTATCTCAGACATAATTTATTCAGACCGTGATAAGAACATTCCTGATCTTGAAACCATACTTTGTAAATCCCTAATTTTGCAAATTGGTTAGAAAATTGGAGCTGACTTGATGAGGAAGCAGGAGGGGTGCCCTGTCAGGTGTGGCTCTGTCTTACTTATGAAAACAATGGGGTTCCAGTAACTGTAGGGAATGTGGTGCATCTCTTGGCATGACAGTTGAGCCAAACCGTAATGATCTGCTGTATATCCAGGAGGCCTCTGCGTTCCAGATAAAGGATCCAAGCTCTGGCCTGTAGGGACACTGCTGAGCTGCTGTCCATTGTCAGCTGTTTTTCCCTTATTGACCCAGCATCTTTCAGTACGAATGTCCCCGTGGTAGCCCGGCCAACCAGGACTGAAAGAAGCAGGAGGTTTGCAGCTGGATTAATGGATTAAGGCTGAAGTCTGAGTATCAGGCCCAGCTTCACAGGCACAAGACCTGCGATCACACTGGGTCCCTCACGCACAGGGCTCCACGCTTGGTTCGACGCTCTGCTGTCATCCTCTTGAAGTCCTTAATAATTTAAGAACAAGGGGACCCACATTTCCATTTTGCACCAGATCCCACAGATGACGTAGGCTTTCCCTCCTCACTGTAAATGGGAAAGTTTGGCCTTGAGAACGGGTTTATTTGGGCTTGTTTGGATCAGATGGACTCAGAGTCAAACGCGCTTCTCTGAACAGCTATGAAGTTCTATGCAAATGTTATTGTGGCTCATTTATTTGTTTACGGCCATGGGCATCCAGTGTCCTGTGGCTGAGAGACATGGTTTTTCTGTCCTGGTCTGTTAAGGACTCTGAAAAGTCTTTCTCAACTGCCCCACCCCAGTCCCTTAGATGCAGCCTGCTTCCAAATGGAGAGGCGCCGAGAGCTTCACCTGGCCCAGGGGCTGGCCACTCCCTGCCCCTTTACCTGGAATGCTGACTCACCTGAGTCCTCACTGCTGCCCTGACTACCTGGCCCCAGGATGTGCTTCTCAGGTTTCCCGTCTGCCTGCCTCTCTCCGCAGACTGTGCTCTCGGCTTCAGTGTTCTTGGCCTTTGATGAGGAAGGGCACACGCTTTCCTCTCAACAGCCCCCTGGAGACCTCGTCCCACAGAGCTCTCACCGCTGCCACCCTGTGTTTCCCACACCCTTCACTCCAAACTCTTCTATAAGACTTTTCATCTGGTGTCATCACAGTAAGTACTAAATAAAGGGTTGATGAATCATTTTATGAGTCACGTAATTCTCTCAGGGCTTTGTGCCACTTTTCCCTATTAGGTGTATGACTTAGAGGTTCTCTGTCGGGATGGATCATTATTATGGGTCATTGGTTATGATTCCTCACAGTGATCCCATTCGTCTATGATTCAGTTGGTAAGAAATGCTGGCTTTATTCCTGAAGGAAAACATTTTTAAATGAATGTTACAAAACGCACGTTGAGTGAGCCACAAGGAAAACGAGATCTTTGGGGAGAACCTGAGTGTCACTGCCTTCCGTCGCCAAGGCCACCTCCACAGCCGAAGTGACCACCATCCCACCATCCTTGGCTTAAGCGACCACCGCGGTCTCCCGATCCCCCACTGACGCTCCGGTTTCATCTGCAGCCCAGTGGGCGAGACATCCAAGGTCGGGATGTGGAATCTAAACCCACACCATCGTTACCCAGATGTAAACTCCTCACCCATCCCCCATACCTCCCCCAGATTGAAATCCAAACCCCCAACCTTTCGCCCTGGTGGGGAAGCCTTGACCCCCTCCCACGTGCTCGGCCACTTCCTCCTCGCTGCCCCCCCCCCTCCACCCACGCAGGGCCCTCAGAGTGTCCTGGCCTTATCCTGCTATGTAAGTCACACACGGTTCCCCTCCCCGGATTCTCCCTTCCACCGCCGGCCCTGCTGGCCACTCCAAGCCTCGGCGCCCATCTTTCTGTCACCTCATCCTGGGCCTTCCCGAGCATCTGTCTGATCTCATGGATATGAAGCATCCAGTGTGTAAGTGCGCATTCATCTGGGTGTTGTATTTGTTCACAGGTCATCCAAGCTACCAGGCAGACCATCAACTTCGGGTCCAGGGCGGTGGACACCAGAGCCCCTTCTTAACCACTAATTATTTCAGACTCTAGTGCAGGACCCATCCAGTAAAGATGGGTTGAAGAAATGAATGGATTCATTGATACAGTTGATTCAGTGCCGTGCTCTGAATCTACATGCGTGAACCTTCTGACACTGGCACAGGAATTCAGACTTAGAAGTGGATGCAGCAGCAATGTTTAAGCTCACATTGGCAGGGGACCCAGGACCCCTAAGGTGAGGACCACTGATTCTAACCAACGGGCAGTGACAGCAACCAGATTTATGCTTCCACCTGAAATGCTTTCAAAAAGTAAATAAAACGTATGCAAAAGTGCTTTTCAAGACTTTGGACGTAAGGCACAAGAGACGTTGACCCCTGAGAATGGGAGAATTGATGAGGTGGTCCCTGAAGTTGCCCCCCGACAATTTCCAGGCCACGGTACAGGGAGAGCAACCAGGGCGGACTCAGGGTCTTTCTGAGATGGAGATGGAGCTGAGGGTTCGAGGAGGCTCAGGCAGCTGGGGTTTTCAGAGCAAGTCCCAGAGAGGAGAGAGATGCGCTGAAAGAGAGAACTCTGGGACCAGCGCGGGTGTCCCCACAAGTCATAGCTAAGTCAGCCCTCACGTGTGAGGAAACTAAGTGCTCAAGGCCGGGCTCACACGGGGAAAGGATACTCCATTACCACCAGCCAGTGTGAAAACCCTCTAATTCTCAGGACACTGAGTGTAGAGTCTCAGTAGTAGGGAAGCAATTATTAGCTCTGGTCTCACTTAATAAAGCAAGACCTGAAAGGAATAAGAATACCTCTACCATCTATCTATCTATCTATCTATCTATCTATCTATCTTTCTATCATCTATCTATCTATCTATCATCTATCTATCTATCATCTATCTATCTGTCTATCTATCTATCTATCTATCTATCATCTATCTATCTAGCTATCTATTTATCTATCATCTATGTATCTAGTATTTCTTGCCTTGGGAGAAAAAAACCATAGATTAGATGATTCAATATTTTCATTTCAGATTTTTGTTTTCTTGTGATTGGTTACCAGACGTGAACATTTTCTCTCTATTCTCTTCATTCTGTAAGCTTTCTAAAAAAACTGCCAGATGATTAAGAAACTAGGAGGAATGCATTGATTCTCATAAAATAAATGTTGACTTATTCAATAATTTAAATCAGCCGAAGCCAGAGAGAGAGCACCTGGGAGACTCACCCCTCCAGAAATTCCATTTGTCAGCCGTGTGCAGCCCGTCTGCACTTCCTGTCCTCGCTGGGTCAGACGCCCTGGGTACCAGATGACCCGAGGCCTCTCCTGGGTCTGCTGGAAGGAGGGAGTACAGGAAATCCAGCAGGCATGCCTCTTTTCAGCATTTCCATTCTTGTTTGCAGGCCTCCGCACAGACATTTCTGGACCCAGTGCCATCCAGAAGGACTGCCAGGTGGTGAGGTGCTCTGGTGGTGGCACTTGTCACCAGGCTGGGCCCACACCAGCCTCTGCACCCTAGGCCTACATATGGCCCAGCGCCCTGCACTGGCTCTCCCCGCAGACCCTTGCCTTGCAAAGCATCCTCCCCTTAGGACAAGGAGATCCACAATGCATTGGTCACGGCAGCATCCCAGGGCCACTTCCCAACAAAGGTGTCATGAGACCAACAGGCAAGAGACAGGTGACTTTAAAGAGAAAAGAGCAGGGTGAGCTTAAAAGCCCGTGGCCCCAGAAGCTCCATGGGGTCAAGCCTACCTGATCTGCAGGTATAGTCCAACCACGGTGGGTCCACCTGGAGTTAACAAGGGAAGAGCTAACACTTACTGAGCTTCTATTAGATTCCAGGTGCTTCATCTAGCCCATCGCCTTTAGCCTCACAGCATAAATGAGACAATGCCTACGACTTCATGCATGTGAAAATTAACAGAGACCCTATTAGCCTAGATGACTACCCTCAGATACAGAGATGGCACATGGAAGATCCTAGAAAAATTTGCAGGTGAATCCTTTGCTTCAGATCAAAGCAGATAAAAGATAAACAGATAAAAGAGCTACAGATGCAAGGGAAGACTGCACATCTCTCTCCCAAAGTATGCCTGGTGATTCTCCAGGGAACCTCGGGGTTCCCCAGAACCCAGTGTCTAAACCACACTCTTATCTGCATCACGATGTTCAGCAGCAAGTCATGCTCGAGCTGAGTTAGCCCCGGTGATGAGCATGAGGGCGAAACATCCTTTTCTTCCCCCCACCTGGGTGTCCCAATGGCCCGTCCTCTGCTGGTGTCCCTGTCCCAGAAACCTGCACAGGCCCCCCAGCCCCCCGGACCTGGGCCTCCCTTGTTCTACTCTGTCCCACTCTCTCCACGCCTCACTTCCGTGTCAGCACGATTGGAAACCTGTACTGTGATGCCTTCTCAGGCCCCGCCCACAAGAGGTGTTCCTAAGATGTGCTGAGCTAAATTGTTAAATTGGACACTGGCTCTCGTGTCCATCGCAGAGGGAGGGCGCGCAGCAGAGAAGGAAGAGGGGCCTTCTTGTAAGATTACGTTTAGAGTCCGTGTTGTAAGTTGCCGCTCAAGGTAAGTGAAAGGCCAGGGGAGGGTCACCCAAAGCCCCAGATCAGCCCACAGGCTCCGTTAAAGGGCTGAACACAGGGTGACGAGCCAGCCTTCTGAGCACCCGGAGGAGCCCCGTCTTCAGTTCTTCACATTAAGCTCCCGAGCAAACAAGAAATAAACACGGGCTGGTTCACTTTGTGCGTTCTGGAGTGTGAGATAAGTAACCGACGAACTCAAAGGGACGGGTCTGTTAGGACAATGGCAGCCTCCCCTTGGGGCCCCAGGCCCTGCCCCTCACTCTGCAGTGTTACTTCCCAGGTACACAGGCCACACTCACCTCCTCATCCAAACCCACACATAAACCCCTCCCCAGCAGGTACCCTAAAGCTCCACTTATCCTTCAGGGCCCATCAGCATTCACTGGTCCCCATCCTACCCTCACTGTCTTCTTCCGCCAAGTATGCGTCAGTGTACCCTGCTTCCAACAATCATGTCCCGCAGGTGAGTTCAGTATCACCCGGGAAATTCTTTTTTTTTTTTTTTTTTTTTTTTGCATTTTATTTTATTTATTTTTTTATACAGCAGGTTCTTGTTCGCTCTGCCCCTCGTCAAAGTGACCCCCATCGGCCGTAGTTTCAGGTGGCCTAGAGCTGAGTAGTGAGAGGGCCTGTGGAATGGAGCCAACACCCAACAGGAATGAAACAAAGGCCTGTGGGCCAGCCGGCCAGCCTGGCTGGGGGAGGCTTGTGTGCCGGGGCTGTGCCCAGGAAGCCACGGCCCCACGGACTGAGCTTGTCCCCCCATCCCTACCCCGTCCCATCCAACCCTCAGGGGCTTCTCCCCTGGGCCAGAGACATGTGCATAACCCACCTGCGCTATTCTGGGCTGCCTACAGCCCCGTGATGATCATATGGGGGCAGCAGCTGCTACTGTTTTGTGATGACAGAGCAAACAACCTCTCTCTCGGGCATTCCGTCACCTCCTCCATGGAAGACTGCCCAGCAGGAGGTCAACGGAGGGACACTGTCCACTCATTAAGAAACCACATACTCTTTCTCCGCCGTATTTGGTCTTCATTTTCTGAAGGTCCTTCCACATTCCTGAGGTAAGGGGACTATGGACCCATCCATCACTTCACCTTATCCCAAAATGGTACGGATGGTTCTTTCCAAGGAAGCAGATCCTAGTTATCCAGTTCACCCAGTTCTCCCTCCTCAGTTCCTTATCAATTCGTTTGTTCCATAATAGGGCTGTGAGCAAAGACCTCAGAGAGGTGACAGCTTTGGAGAAAACCAACTGAGCACAGCTCGTTCAATTTGGTAAAGATCACATAACAGGAATCGTGCTGGGTGCTGGGGATGCAGGGATGGATGCTATTTTCTCTGCGCTCAATCAGCTCACAGCCCAGGGAGGGGGCAAACACCTACCCAGTTAGTTACCACAGAGTCAGTTCTGTAACAGAGATGCGATTCATTCTCTTGGAAGGTCCACACAGTCTTGTCCTCATGAAAGAGGTAAACTGTGATCTAGGCCATGAGGCCTGCAGGATGTCACCAGTAAAAAGAAGCAAGTGGCATTCTTCCTAGTAGTAGAAGGCATAGCAGAAGTGACGGTAGTTACAGTAGAGTGATGCTGATATTTTAATAATGCTCATAGGGCTATGAGCATCCCTATGGGCTGAGACCTGTGTCAGTAGTTTTGGGCGCGCTATTTCCTTTAGTCTTTGCGATACTCCCGTGAGGCACATACTATAAAATTTTAGATGATGCAAAGGCTTTGAGAATTTAAGAAACACTGCCAATGTTAACAGCTGGTGGGGAGAGGGTTGATGTCACACCCAGCCCTCATGGATAGGCCTGCAAAACCTTGCTTGTGGCTCCCAGGATGGGAAGAGAGAGCTCCAGGAAGAATGGAACAGTGAACCCAGGCCTGGAAGGGTAGGGTACCATGGTAAGCGACAGAGAGCCTGCAGGTTGTTAAACAGGCAGGCGTGTCTTCATGGTCCTTCAGAGGAGCGAGGGTTTTACCCTTATCCCAGGAAAAGAGCATGGGCCAGGGGTTGGAAGTACTGAAATGCCACACATCCAAGCAGGTCCGAGCTTCAAGAGAGAATAAATAAATCATGAGTAGGGAGGATGACCGCTGCATCTTAAAAGTCAGGATTTCACAGAAAGAAGCACGGAGAGCACCCATGCACTTGTACTTCCATGTGTTTAAAAGCAAAGATTCACGTGCTATGGAGGCTACAGTGCTATACTCTCTGAAGAAATGCATCCTAGTTAGAGATCCCAAATATCAGGCCAATGAGCCTTCTGTTTGGAAATTATAGGGACACATCCCCCTGTAATACTAGAAACAGGTAACTAGGAAGCATCCTGCAAGGCTGGACCAAATTACAAGAATGCTTTGATGGAGCCTTCTAAACACGCGAATGATCTGTTTCTTAATTTGCAAAATTTGTGTGGTTTTTGGATACACAATCTAGCACTGAACTAATCTTCTCGTGTTCATTTGCTCAGCTTCTGTGTTCCAGACATTTTTTTCGTTGCGTCTCCGTTTCTTGTGCTCAGTTCAGATGGCGATCATTTAGAAGAACACTGACAAGGAGGCAACTTCCTAAGTTTCTTGAAATGCTTGTCTCTTCCCTGGAATCATAGGAATTGCTGAGTGTGTATGTGAATGCTTATGTTTCTAAGAAGAGGATCCAGTGTCTCATTAGATAGTCAGAGTTCTGTGATCTCTCAAAAGCCAAGAATTGCTGCCGGTAAACCTGTTATATATAGTAAATCTAGAGCAGACTGCCTGCCAAAACATGCATGTCTTTCTCTTAAAAAGGAAAGGAGGGGAGCATTTTTATAATGTTACGAGCATATTCTTTGAAAAGGTGATTTATAGATGTCATAAACAGAGAATTGAGACCCACAGATACAGTTCACACTAAACAGGCCAGAAGGCTCAGGATGAAGTTCTAAACTTGACGTTAACTCCCCATGTGATCCTAGATGATTCCTTATTCTTCCTGGGACTGGCTTCTTCATCTGTAAGCTGCAAGACTAAAACACATGGGCTGTAAGTTATGTCCAGAAATTAAGTCTGTGTCTTTAAACAATATGTATACATAGATGGACTTTATACACTCTCTTTTTAAACTTTTCGCATGCCGAGGAATTTGCCTGCTATTTACACTTACCTGCACATGTTTCATGTTACAGGTTCAACCTCTGAGGCGTCCTCACACTTCCTGTCCAAACAGCTGAATTTACACTGCATGCTCAACTTTGCACGCAAACTCTGAGTAGGGACCTAGTTCAGGAATGTTTACTTTTCCTTGGTCGCACAATATCTAGTTATTAACAGGCATTTAACTTTTAGATGGGCGTTCTTTAAATTCTAATAATGGATTTAAATATGTTTTACGATGATAAAGAAATGACACATATCTGATAAAACGAAATGTCAGTGATCTCATAATTCATCTGGGGAGAAAACACAGGATGAAAAGGGGATGCAATTACTCACATGAAGTATGCCAGGTCATGCAGGCAGAGGCTGTCCTCTCTTTTGTCATGGGCCTGGGCGCACCGGGCTAGATGTGCTTTGTCTTGATTAGGCCAAAGATGGCTGAGTGTAAATCATTAAACGCTGATAAGCAAGTGCTTTGGAAGTGGGGAAGGTATATAATTGCCCCCAGCATCATGCTCTGCATCCCTGCCTCATTAGATACCTAAGAAAACCGGGGTTTGGCTGAAAGACACTTCAAGGAGCTGCACTGGCTCACTTCACCCAACTAACCAAGTTCAGAGTCTGAAGCTTTCATAGCCACACCCTCTGAGACAGCCAAAGGCTCCCTGTACTGTCCTCTCTCCTCCACACCTGCGATATTTCCAATCAGTAGTATTTGAGCCCCTACTGCTATAATTCCCTATGACAAAAGCTCCTGGAGACCAAGAAAAGAAAGATAAATTTATTCTGGCTCTTTTCAAGTTGCTTTCAACAGTACATCTATCTATCTATCTATCTATCTATCTATCATTTATTTATCTATCTACCTATCTATCTGTCATAGATCAAAATAATTAGCTTGAGAGAAAATCAAAGGGCAATGGAAACTCAGAAGAGGGAGAACTTGAGTGTAGGTAAGGGGCTAAGGAAATATATTTTAAATTTAGTTACTTTTCCAAAGTGTGGGCTTGTGTATAGAGACATATAAGAAAAGAATACAACATTCTGCGTGAAAGGAGAAAGTAGGTAAATACATGGCTGCTTTCAAGGGAAGAGCAGGTTCTAGGGATGATCCATGGAAATAAAGTGCAAAATAATTTGGGATCAGATTATCAGAACAACAAGGAACGTGGTGGATTCCCATGATAGCCTATAGAAACCCATTAAACATTTCTTGTTCTGGTTTTTGTTTAGCTAGTTTTTTTTTTTAATAGAGTATCCTTTCAGGAGGATAAGCTGGCCTCATAGAGCTGGGCTGTGGTAACAGGTGCACCCCCTTCCATAGCCCCGTATTAGTTAAGTGTCCTAGGACAGGACGGTGAAACTTGAAAAAATTTGGGAAGAGACACTTCATGTGGTAGCTAGGTACCTGGATTTGGGGGCAAGAAAGTCAGGTTAGAATGCTGGATCTAATGCTTTTTGTGTGATCTTAGGCTTTAATCTCTGCACCACCTCAATTTCCTCTTGTGTAAAATGGGCATAAAAAACAAAATAAAACAAAAAATAGTATGGAGGTTACTTTAAAAACTAAACATAGAATTACCATATGACCCAGCAATCCCACTACTGGGCATATACCCAGAGAAAACCATAATTCAAAAAGG
>NC_041218.1:101208549-101212879 GCF_002837175.3 Physeter macrocephalus | reverse complement strand
GGGGGAAGGGGGGGAGGGGGAGGGGGGGGGGGGGGGGGGGGGGGGGGGGGGGCGGTGGGATGAATTGGGAGATTGGGATTGCCATGTAGACACTAATATGTATAAAATAGATAACTAATAAGAACCTGCTGTATAAAAGATAAATAAATACAATAAAATTCAAAATAAAATAAAATTGAGAGCAGTAAAAAAAAAAAAAAACCGCCTAACTCATAGGGTTTTGTGTGAATTAAATGAGTTGACACACATTTAGAACAATGAGTTCTACATAATTAGCTACGAATTATTATTAACGGATTCCTCTGAAAAATAACCAAAGGAAACAAAAGAAAAAATGCAGAGGACAATATGTAGTTTACTTTTCGAAGAGTAAGAGAGGACTCCACGCCTGGCATCCTCTCTCCTCCTCCCCGAGAGCTTCTACTATTTTCTCTAAATCCACCACTCCCCTGTCCTTTCTCAAGTTCAGATCATTGTCTTGGTCTCCAGCCCAGTATGTCTGATTTCTCTCTTATCCATCTCCCCTGGACAAAGGATACAAACATCAAAAACTGGGCCTGTTGCATGGCAGGTCATTCCTCTTCGTCTGTACTCACACGTACACCACTGTGACTCAGGAAGTTGAGCCCTCCCGAGTCAGTGAACGGCCTTTCCATCTGCCCCTATCCCATAAGCCAAGAATCAGGGTAGGTCACCTCTCCTCACTTGCCACGTGAGACTGGCTTATCATTTCTGGGCCTAATCTATTTTGCTCTCACTCTTCCTAAGCTTCTCTCCCCAGCAGAGCCCCAATTATCCCCTAAGTTGACCTGCAGCCTCTGCTCACAGGTTCATCCTGCATAAGCCAAGTACATCCTCACCTTCCTGGCCACCAGAGAGAATGGTAAACAATCTAGGCGCCATCAAACACATCCACCCCAGACTTCCCATCAAGACAGGATGTGAAGAAGTTGGACCATGAAGCACTATAGGGCAGAAACACGGGGAAGGATATTTTCAGCACAGACAAAAGATGGTCCGCTAATGTGTGTGTGAAAGTTCTTCAGTCATGTGTCAGGGGCAGGGCAGATACCTGTGGTGTGATTAGACAGCTTGGCAGGAGGAAGTACAGCCCAAGATGTGGCTGGAAGGGCTTCTTGAGGTTCCACCACTGAAGCCTAAGCTCCATGCTTAGCCACATAAATTATCTTCAGGAAACTTAAATATTGGAGACCTGGCATCACCAAGATTTAGTACTTTACCTATCAACACTCAAAGACTTTTGCGTGTACAATTTTTTAAACTCATCCAGTGGCGTGTCAGGTGAAACCTCATAAAACTGTAATAAAACCCAGCTAAGCGATTTGCATGTTCCAAGTTGGCTCAAAGACTAGGAGGACAGTGTTCTGGGATAGATTACTCTGGCCTGCTGACAAGAGGCTCCAACCAAGAAGGCAGAGCGTGGAGAAACAGAAGGGAAGGCAGGGGTGAGAATTCAGTCCTTCCCAGGTTCAGGCACAGTTCACTTTGAGTTTACAGTGAGGACTCGCGACATTTATCATCTTATCTGAGCACGTTTAGCCGCTTCATAAGAGTGATGAGCTCACGTTTACGATCTTGCTTTTGACTTGCAGGCTTCCCATGAGAACTGAATGAGGAGCCCATAAATAAGCCTTTATCTCTGTCTCTAACATAATTCGAGTTTCGTTAAACTGGAAGTAACAGTAAAAAATAATTTCTATATGTCTGAGTAAATAAAAATATACTGCCACTCATGTAAGTAAAAAGATATTAAAAGAAACACATTCTGTGCCTGGCTGATAAGTCTGCGATACACACACTCATTTTTAATAGACAGCTTATTTGCTATTGTGTAAGCAGAGCAGTGGGGTGTGGAAATATAAATTATACTCTCTTACTTTAAAATATAAATTAAAATCTGACAATATTAATAGATATGAAATATCTCATCTTGTAGTTCCTTTCATCTTTAAGCTGTGACACTTTCTAATCTTTATTTCAACATTTCTGTGTGTTATTTCATAACAGAATGCAAAGTAACCGAAGTCATTAGTGATTTCGTTCTTACCCTACAGCTGATTTCTAAATTTTAAGCCAAAATATTTATCAGAGATTATAAGAACTGTTTGTGTAGAAAGAGACCATTAATTTTATACCTGCCTTGTTTTGTAATGTAAGTATTTAAAGCTATACACTTTTTGAGAACTGTTTAAGATGTATTCCATAATCTTTTTAAAGAATTTTCATCCATTTAAAAATATCTTCTAATTTTGTGATTTTCTGCTTTGACTAACATTGTTTATTAATTTCTACCTATTTGAGGATTTTCCAGGTCTCTTTCTGTTATTTATGTCTAATTAATTATTGTGTGATCAACAGATATACTCTGTATGATTCGAATTCTTTTAAATTTATGCTGATTTATTTTAAAGACCAGAATATTGTCTATTTCCGTAAATGTTTCACAGGCACTTGAAGAGAATGTGTCTCCTGCTGCTGAGTGAAGTTCCATAGATGTCAACTAAGTCAAATTCATTAGTGACATTGTTGAAGTCAACTCTTTCTGTTCTGATCACTTATTTATGCAGTTGGTGAAGAAGGGATACTCTGCCCTAAGTGGTACCAGAAGTCTGAACACGTGACAGCAGCACCAGACAGATGAGATGAGCCCCGAGTTATTAGTGACATATTCTCACATCTGGAGAGGAGGGCACCACACGCCATGTAGGGCCACGTGGGGTTGTACTTGGCAAGAGAGGAAACAACCAGGGGCTTTGGAAGGCAGGCTCTGTGGTAGGTAGCAGGAGGGTGGAATGACCCTTGATTCCTATAACTGACTTGTTTGGATAATTTTGCAGCCTGGCAGTGGGGTAAACCCAGTAGGTTGAAGACCAGGTGGGGAGCAGCTGGCCCAGCGTATAGGGGAACGGGTGGGTGGAAAGACTTTCCTGCTGGGTTGGGGGAGCATATCTGGAGAGAGCGGGGGAGCTCATGTTTAGGCTTCTGGAGCCCTGTGAGGCTCAAAGATGCTGAAGCAACACTTGAAATATTAGGTCTTACAATATGATATCCTTGCCGATTTTTTTTTGTTTGATTATTCTACCAATTGATAAGAGAGGACTTTTGAAATCTCCAACCTAAATTTTAAATCAGTCTATTCTTTTTATTTTCATCCATTTATATTTTTTGTATAGTAAAACTTCTTTATCAGATTTATTTATCCATGTTTAGAATTATGTCTTCTTGCTAAATTGACCACTTATCACTGTGTAATTTCCCTCATTGTGACACATAACATTATATTTACTCACGTCGGCACTGATATTAGTTAACTCCAGGTTTTGCATATATGGGCTTACCTTGTTTTATTGGTGCTTTACTTTATTGCATGTCACAAATAATTTGGTATGTTTACATACTGAAGGTTGTGAAAACCGTGCATCAAGCCAGTCTTTGGCATCATTTTCTTCCAACAGCATTTACTCACTTTGTGTCTCTGTGTCACATTTTGGTAGTTTTTATAATACTTCAAATCCTACAACAGCAAAAAGATCATGACTGCTGAAGGCTCAGACGATGGGTAGCAATTTTTTTAGCAATAAAGTAATTCTTAATGAAGGTATGTACGTAGCTTTTTTGACATAATGTTATTGCACACTTAGTAGACCACGTTGTAGTGTAACGGTAGCTTTTATATTTACTGGGAAACCTAAAAATTCATGTAACTCACTTTATTGTGATATATGCTTTATTGCCGTGGTCTGGAACTGAATCCACGCTATCTCCGAAGTATGCCTCTGTGGTGTATCTTTTCCCCTATCTTTTCTTTTCACCCTATCTATGTCACTTAGTGTTTTTATTCAGTTTTTGTATTTTAATTAGAGTGATTATGCCTTTTACATTTAATTAATTATATACGGTTGGCACTTGAACAACACAGGGTTTAGGGATGCTCACCCTCTACGGCAGTTGAAAACCTGCATATAACTTATAGTCAGCCCTCTATATATGCTGTTCCTCCTTATCTGCAGTTCCTCGGTATCCACCGTTCGGCATCCTTGGATTCCACCACCCATGGATTGTGTACTACTGTAGTATTTACTATTGAAAAAGATCCATATACAAATGGACACTTGCAGTTCAAACCCATGCTGTTCAAGAGTCAAGTATACTTGGGTTTGTGTTTATGTTTGTTATTTGTTTTCTGCCTTTGTTCTCCTCTTTTCCTCTTTTTTTTATTTTGTTTTATTTTATTTTTTTTTGCGGTACGCGGGCCTTCCTCTGTTGTGGCCTCTCCCGTTGTGGAGCACAGGCTCCGGACGCGCAGGCC
>NC_041218.1:101193392-101208504 GCF_002837175.3 Physeter macrocephalus | reverse complement strand
CGCGAACCCGGTTCCCCTGCATCGGCAGGCGGATGCGCAACCACTGCGCCACCAGGGAAGCCCCTCTTTTTCTCTTTTTAGATTCATTGAGTATTTTTTAGTATTCCGTTTTATCTCCTCAATCGGCTGCCTTGTTACAATCTTATTATTTTGTATTGCTAGGGTTTATAATTTGTAGCTTTCACATATCAGAATCCAGCTTTATGTACACTACCATGTCACTTGCATGCAAATTTTGCTGTTTCTTTGTTACGCATTTTGTATTGACGGATGATCTGATTCTAAATCTGAAAATATTCAATATATTGCTATTTTTGTTTATTGTATTGTGTGTTGTATATTGCCTATTACTTTTTTTCAGATTAACATTTTATTACTTCTTAATTAAGCCTTTTATTTTGAGAAAATAATAGATTCACCTGCAGTTGTAATACAGAGAAATACCCTATATACTTTATCAGGTTTCCCCCAGTAAGAGCATCTTGCAAAATTATAGTAAAACAACACAACCAGGATTTTGACATTTAAACAGCCAAGATACAAACATTTTATCACCACAAGATCCCTCATGTGGCCCTTTGTATAGCACACTCACCTCACTAGTGTAGTTTCCACCTACATGCCTGGCAAACCTACTCCATCTCTGTAGTTTTGGTATTTCAGTAATGTAATGGAAATAGAGTTGTACACTACGTGACATTTTGGAACGATCTTTGTTCACTCGGCTTAATTCCCTAGAGAGTCTCTCATGTTGCTGCATGTATCAAAATGCAGTCCTTTTATCACTGAGCAGTGCTCCCCAGCGTATGGATGTACCACAGCCCGTCTGCACATTGACTTGTTGAAGGACATCTTAATTGTTTCCAGTGTGGGGTTCCTTCCAGTAAAACTGCGATGAACATCCACATAGAGGTTTTTGTGAGAACGTAAGTTTTCATTTTTCTGTGATGACTGCCCAGAGTGCAATTGCTGGTCGAGTGCAATCATATTGCATGTTTAGTTACTTTTTAAGAAGCTGCCATATTGTTTTCCAGAGTGGCTGTTCCATTTTACATTCTCACCAGCATTTGGTATTGTCACTATTTTTTATTTTAACTGTTCTGATATGTGTGAAGTGGTATCTTACTGTGGTTTTAATTACCATTTCCCTGATGGTTAATGATGCTGAACATCTTTTAATGAACTTGTTTGCCGTCTGTACATCCTCTTCAGTGAAATATCTCTTCATGTTTTTTGACCATTTTCTAATTGGATTGTTTGTTTTTCTTTACTACTGAGTGTTGAATGTTCTTTATATATTCTAGATACAAGTCCCTTATTAGATATGTGCTTTACCATATATTTTCCCACTCTGTAATTTGCTATTTTTATTCTCTAAACAGGGTCATTCATGAAACAAAAGATTTCCTTTATGACAAGGTTCAATTGATCAATTTTCCTTTTAATATGTTGTGCCGTTTATTTCACATCTAAGAATCATTTGCATAGCCCTGGATCCGGAAATTTTTCTCCTATATTATTTTTCCCAAAAAAGTATAGTTTTACATTTTATATTTAAGTGTGTGATTTATTTTGAATTAATTTTGGCATAAGTTTTGAGATGTTGAGATGAATATTATATTTTTGGCCTATAAATGTCCAGTGGCTCCAAAACCATTTTTTTAAGTTCTCCATTGTATTGCTTTTATACCTTTGTCAAAAACCAGTGGGGCATATTTGTGTCAGTCAATTTCTGAATTCTCTATTCTGTTCCATTGGTCTATGTGTCTATCCCTCCACCAGTAGCACGGCCAAATCCCCATAATCCTTGTAAGCACTGGGTGACTATATAGTAGTCTTAGAATCTGGTGTTCCTCTGATTTTACTCATTGTCAAAATTGTTTTAGCTCTTCTAGGTTTTTGCCTTTGCATATAAATTTCAAAATAACCTTGTTTACAAAAAATATTTTTGAGAATTTTATTAAGACTTTTGATAAGCCTGTATAAAATTTGGGGATATTTTACATACTTTCTATTTTGAGTCTTCCAATTCATGAACACAATATGTCTTGTCAACCCTTAAAACAAAAAGGGTAAGCAGTTTAGCCAGCAGAATTGAATTTATTCAGGAATAACGGAGGAATTGCAATTTGAGACACACAAACTATGGAGAACCATAGGCAAGTCTGGAAAGCAAAGGAGAGGAGCATTCTTCTATAGAGACAAGGAGGAAGTTGGGAGAGGCTATTTTGAATGAAATTTCACTGGAGGAGAGCAGGAGTTTGGGATTGTGTGGGTTTCTAATTGGCTGAGTTGTGGTTTCTCATTGGTTAAGTGGATATGGGACAAGGAGAAAATCTCCCTTCTTCCTCCTGGGGTGTGTAAAGTAAGCTGCAACAAAAGGCATGTGTGTGAAAGCTCCTCCTTCAGGGCTTCCCAACTCTATTTGGAATGACGTTTACCTTTATTCATTTCACAGTCTGTCAATTTTTTAAAGACTTTGATTTCTTTCACCAAAATTTTGTAATTTGCAGCAGACAGCTACTGTAGAAGCATATACCTGTTATAACTTTTTATTTTATTTTTCAATATTATAAATGTTACTGTGTTTTAAACTTCAGTTTCTACATATTCATTGTTAATATATAGAAATGCAATTGATTTTTGCACGTGATCTTGTAATTATAACCTTGATGAATACACTTATTAGATACAGGAGGTGTTTGGTGTTTTTTTTTTCTTTGTTTTTGTTTACTCAGAATTTTCTACATAGAAAACCATGTCATATGTCAACAAGGACAGTTTATTCCTATCTTTCCATTCTGATACCTTTTATTTCTTTTTTTTCCCTTATTTCGGGAGCTAGAATTTCCAGTTCTGTGCTGAACAACAGTGGTGAGAACAGACATTCTTCTTTGTTTTCAGTTTTCAGGAGGAGGAAATGGACCATTAATATTATGTTAGCTGTAGATAAAACCACTTAGAATAGGCTGTTTATCATATTAAGAGATTTTTTTCTCTCTTCCTACTTTTTGAGAGCTTTTATCGTGAGTGAGTGTTGTAGTTTGTCAAAGTCACTTTCTGCATAAATTAATTTGATTTTTTTTTTAATTTAGAATGTTGAACCAGCCTTGAATATCTGCAATAAATCCTGCTTGGTCATGGTAGGTCATGGTGTAAAATATCTTTTATAAATTGCTAGAATTGATTTGCTAGTATTTTTTCAGAATTTTTGCACATTACTTCATGATAGATATTGGTCTATACTTCTCTTTTTTTCCTACTGTCTTTTTCTGGTCTTTGTATTAAGGTAATATGGGACTCATGAAATGGGTTCTCTACTCTTTCCTTTTCTGCAAGAGATTGTGTGAAACTGATGTTAATTCTTCTTTAACATCTTAAAGTGAAATCTTAAAGTGAAATCTTAAAGTGAAAGCATCTGCACCTGGAGATTTCTTTTTTTGAGGGCTTTATGATTAAATTTTTAATTTCATAAATGGTTCCAGAATGTCTCAGGTTGTCTAACTTTGGTTAAGTTTTGGTACTTTGTAGTTTTTGAGAAATTGGTCCATCACTCTAAATGTTGAACTTATAAGTGTAAAATTGTTTCCAGTATTCCTTTTAGTCTTTTAATGGCTTCAGGTTCTGTAGTGATATCCCCTTTTTCATTCTGGATGTTGTGATTTGTACTTTCTCTCTTTTATGTTTGTCAGTTTTGCTAGAGGTTTATCAAGTTTCAAATATTTTTCAAAGAATTAGGTTTTTATTTTATGATCTTCTACTGTTTTCTCGTTTTAAATTTCATTGATTTCTGCTTTAATCTTTATCATTTCCATCTTTCTGCTTGCTTTGGATTGATTTTTGCTTTTATTTTTGTAGTTTCTTGAGATAAGAACTTAGATTACTGTTTATGACCTTTCTTTTTTTCTAATGTAACAATTTTTTGCTATAAATTTCCTACTCACCACTGCTTTAGATGCATTCCATAGATTTAGATTTTTTAATAAAAATTCCATTAAGTTAAAAAATATTTTCTATTTTTTTAACTTTCTATTTGATTCATGAATTATTTAGAAGTCTGTTATTTAATTTTCAATTATTGGCAGTTTTTCCTATTATCTTTATGTTGTTGATATTTAGTTTAATTTCCTTAAGGTCAGAAAGTATGCTCTTCGGGATTTCACTTTTTCTAAATTCTACAAGGTTTGTTTCATAGGCCATGATATGGTCTGCATTGGTAAATGTTCCATCAGTACTTGGAAAAATATATAAATATATGTTGTTATCATTGTGTAAAGTGTGCTATAAATATTAATTTAATACTGTTGATTTACTGTGATGGTCAGATATATACTTGCTATTTTTTCATCCAAGAGTTCTATACATTTCTGATTCTTATGTTATAAATTTTGCTTCAACCATTGAACATGATTTAAGAAACTCATGAGAGGTAGGACAGTCTATTACATTTACCTTTAATTTGTACATTCTAACGTTCTTCTTTCCTTCCCAAAGTTCCAAACCTTCTTTTGTTATCATATCCTCTATGTTTAAAGATCTTCCCTCAAGCTATTCTTTGAGGATAGCTTGCTAGCGGAAAGTTTTCTCAATTTTTCTGTGTCTAAAAATGTTTTTATTTCCTCTTCATTTCTAAAGGACATTTTTACAGGAATTACAATGGGCAATTGGTAGTTTATGTATTTCAGTGCTTGAAAAATGTTGTACCACATCCTTCTGTCCTGCAAGGATTCAGATGAGAAATCCGCTATCATTCAAGTTGGTGCCCTTCACTTTGGTTGCTTTCAAGATTTTTTTCTTTGTCTTTAGTTGTCAGACATTTAATTATCATGTCTCTTCGCATGGAATTCTTCGGATTTTTTCTGTTAATTTTACTCAGCTTCTTGAATCTGTAAGTTTTAGTCTTTCATCAAATTTGGGAGTTTTCAGCCGTTATTTCTTTGAATACCTTTTCAGTCTTCTCTTCTCCTTCTGGGACTCCAATCATAAAAATGTTAGCTTCTTTTGTTCAGTCTATTTTTCTGTGTAGTTCATATTGAGTAAATCTGTTGATCTATCTACAAGTTCACTGCTTCCAATCCTCTGTCATTTCTAATCTACTATTGAGCTCATTCAGAGAGATTTTTTTTTTTACTTCTGTGATTTTGTGTAATTGAATTTGATTCTTTCTTTCTTATGATTTCTATTTCCTTGTTGAAATTTTCTATTAGTTTCAAAATAATTTAAAATTACTTGCTAGAGTGTTCGATTTTGACTACTTTAAGATTCTTAACAGATAATTCTAACATCTGATTCATCTTTGTATTGGTGTCTTTACTCATTTATATTCTGATTTTCCTGATTCTTCACATGACAAGTAACTCTCAGTTATATCCTGGTCTTGTTTTTTTTTTTGAAATACTGGATCCAATGTGATTTCCCTCTCTTAGCAGAAACCCCCGTATTGAGGTGTGAGGTGGCGCATGAAGGCCAGGCTGGTGTGTACGCTCAGTTTCCCTATGGGCCCTGCCAACACCCTGGGGCAAAGTGGGACGCTGGGCACACTGCCTCATTACAGATGAGGACAGACATCTGGCTCCACCCTGGCTCTGCTGGTGGAGAACTAAGTGCAAGTGGGGCATCGACTTGTACCACCTCGCTTCCTTTGAGTAGGGGTGTAGGCCCACCTCCGCTGGACACTGCTGACACCGGAAGAAGGGACATGGGAAGTGGAGTGCCATGTGGGTCCACCTCCCACAGCCTGGTCTGCCTTGTTGATTCCGGTTGGGGGTTGAGACTCAGAGGTTACTGGGCTCTGCTCATACCAAGGGAAAAGTGACGCAGAGTGTGGACCCCTCATCCAGCCACCCAGTTCTGACTAACGTGTGCCAGGTAAGGGGCTGGAATCGTTATAGCCAGATGACATGGGTCAGAAAAATCATGGCAGGGCTATACGTTCTCATTAGTAATGTTTTCTGGGACTTAATTTTTCAATGTGCATCAAATGCCTTCTAAATACTTACATATTTTACCCATTATGTTTCTCAAAATATGTCCTAATACATAAACCAAAATAGTAGCAATGCTATATTCCCAAAGATGGTCATTATAAAATAAGTTGTCATGAAAAATGAGACAAATGCAGCCTTACGGATAACATTTGGGTACACTGATTACATCTAAAGAGACGTATGAAATCGTTAAGATCTATGAAAAGGTTAATAGTAACATAAGAAATATTCATTTCAGAACGTTAATTAAAAGAAAGCAATGCAAAATCATTACTAAATTATTTCAGACATAAAAATATGTATGTTCTTCTTTGCGTTCTTTTCACTTAAAATCAGCAATTTTATAGGATTCAACTTAATAAACTAAGAACTTTTAAGGCACCGGCTTATGTAAATAGAAGTATCAGTCGGAAAAAAAAAAAAAAAAAAAAAGAAGTATCAGTCGGGATGAGATAGGCTATGCTACATACCAAAACACTCCCAGTGGGTTACAAAGTAAAGGTTTATTTCTTGCTCCTGTTTCATGCCTGTTGTGAATGAGGGAAGATTTCTCTCCACTGGGCACACAGGGATTCAGGTGAGGAGGAAATGTCCATGTCTGTTACGTCCAGGAGATTCCAAATCATGCAACAGCTCTTAAAGCTTCTGCCACTAAGTGGCAATGAACATGAACCCAGTTTTATTTTCTACGAAACCATAAAGTCAAATGGTTTCTTTAAAAATTGAAGTATAGTTGATTTACCATGTTTTATTAGTTTCAGGTGTACAGCAAAGCTCTTCAGTTATATATATATAAATTATATATATATATATTCTTTTTTCAGATTCTTTCCTATTATACAAGATATTGAATTCAGTTCCCTGCACTATACAGTAGGTCCTTGTTGTTTATTTGTTGTGTATATAGTAATGTGCATCTGTTAATCCCAAACTCTTAATTTATCCTTCCCCCGCTTTCCCCTTTGGTAACCATAAGTTTGTTTTCTATGTCTGTCAGTCTGTTTCTGTTTTGTAAATAAGTTCATTTGAATGCTTTTGAGGTAGGTATATTGACCATGGTCTGTCACTGACATGATAACAAGTCAGGGTCTTTGAAGTAGTATTGACAATTTCAACTGAAATTCTCCCTGAGTTTTACAAGCTTTTAACACTCTTAAGAAATAGCATGGTTTATAACTAATGTCCCCATTCCCAGCAATTTAGATTTATTATGCAAACATTAAAATATAGCCGGTAAACTCATGTGCTTTATACCTCGTTTAAACTTGCACCAATTTACTCTATGATAATGAGAAAGCTGAATCTCCATTGGTATTTTGGATCAGTGGAAAGTTTTTTTTCTGGGCAAGAGGATATAAACTTAGCTGATGAGAAATGGCACGCTCAAACATTGCTTAACATGAGGAGTTCCAACTTGTTCCAGCTGCTTTCATTACATGTTTGAATCCCTTTTGGAACCCAAAGTAAGGTGAATAATACTTTTGGCAACTGCATGAGCTAAAGGTGGGTACAGTCCTGACCTTTGCTCGATGGAATTTGATATCAGAAGCTTCAGCATATGGCCCATTTTCTTGAGTCAGCATAATTTCAAGGGAAAGGGAAAACCATTCAGCTTCTTTTTGGAATGCAGAACATCTCAGAATCTGTCCTGAGTGATCTGTGGTAGTAAAGCCTTTAGGAACAGAAGGGACTGAAGAAAAGAAAAATAGAAATTTATACAGAAACTCAGGGAAAATCACTGTGTGTCTGCACTAGGATAATGTCTTGGGGTCAGGGTCAGAAAGACACCAAAGGCAAGGAGAGCAAATAACATCTAGGATTAAGAGAACATCTTGTATAGAGAATGGACTTGAGGATATGGGGAGGGGGAACGGTAAGCTGGGACGAAGTGAGAGAGTGGCATGGACATATATACACTACCAAATGTGAAATAGAGAGCATTGTAAAGCAATTATATTCCAACAAAGATGTTAAAAAAAAAAAAAAGAACAACTTGTAAGCAAGGTTCTAACACTACACTTAAAAAGAAAGGGACAAGTGTGATGGCAGATGTTGTTTTATACCCTTCTGGCTGGCAAACTACTTCTGAAGTGTTTTCAGAGTATAGATTAAAAGTATATCCTTTTCGATTACTGCAGAGGGGTGGGTGGTAAGAGTCTTTTGGAAACATGATGTATCACATCACTGAAATTTTAAAAAGAAAACACATATAATGTATTCATCTTAGGAGCTACTCCTCAGAATTAAAATCCCTGTTGTGTAAATAGTGCTTTATATATAGTATAAATATGAAGCATCTGTAGAGCTATTATTCATGTATATAACATAAAATCATTGAATAAATTGAATATATATGTATGTGATCATTGGTTGTGATAGCAAAAAAACTAGGAACATATAAATACACATCAGTAAGGAAGTACTTAGAGAAACTATAAAACATGCATGCACTGGAATATTATATGACAATTAAAAGAATGAATTATATCTATATTAACTGACTTTGGTATGCTAATTTAGTCATGACATATATTAAAACATTAACTGCACATAATTAAAGGGTACTATTTGATAACCTTTGAGATAAGTATACAGCCATGAAACCAATAACATAGTCAAGATACTGAACATATCCTTTACCCCTAAACATTTCCTCGTCCTTGTTATAATTCCTCCAACTTGCCCTCCACCACCCCCATTTATCCCCAGGCAAGCATGAATCTGCTTTCTCCTCCCTGTAGAGTAATTCGAAATTTCCGGAATTTTATATGAATGTAACCATACGACATTTATTCTTTTTGTCTTGCTTCTTTCACTCATCATAATTATTTTGAGACTCATCCATACAGCTTGTAGCAGAGGTCGTTTATTTTTATTGCTGAGTATTCTATTGTATGGATACCACCCAATTTGTTTACCCATTCACTTGTGGAAAACCATTTGTTTCCAATTTTTGACCATTACAAATAGAGCTGTTCTGAACATTCATGGACATGTCTTTGTATGGATGGATGCTTTCACTTCCTTGGGTAAACACCTTCGAGGAGGAAGACTTGTGATGCAGTTGGTGTATATATAACTTTATAGGAAACTACCACTGTTTTCCAAAGTGATAGCACCAGTTTACATTTCCACCAGCAGTGCACTAGAGTTCCAGGGCCTCCAAATTATTACTAACGCTTGTTAGAGTCAGTCTTTTCAAATTTAGCCATTCTAATAGGTTTGTACTTGTGATTTTTCTTTACATTTCCTTAGAGACTCATGATACCAATAATCATTTTCATGTGCTTTTTTACCACCTGAATATCTTCTTTGGGGAGTATTTGATCTATTTTTTTGCCCATTTTTAAATTGGGTGTTTTGTCATCTTATTACTGAGTTTTGAGAATTCTTGTTATATTCTATTTTTTTTAAGTGAACAAGGGAAAATTAAAAGCTGTATATACTATGTACTCATTTGATGAAGAATATTATGGAAAGATACACTTTGCTGTTAACCTTGTTTACCTAGGAATTTCGATATATTGATAGAGGAGATAAGAAAAGAGAGTGAGTCAATGTCAGAAAAAAATGCAAAATATATTCAATATAAAAAAGAGAAACCAGGCATTTTATGAAGATATTTGTGTAACCTTATAAAGAAGTGCATGAGGAGAGGATCACAAAAATATTTATGGCAGTTGTCTCAAGATGGTGCAATTACAGGTGATTTTTACCTTTTTCTTTTAATATGTTTGATATTTTTGAATTTATATAACTGAAAAACCAGTTTTATTTGCTACCAAGACAAAGCATCAATGAAATTAAAGGCCTGGGTCACTGGGAGTATAGTGATGATTTGAAGGACACTTGCAGGGCCTCAGAGAACACTGTGAAATCTTAGGTGGGCAGCCACTGCATGACTGTTTTAAGTACAGCTTCTACTTACCGGCTTTCATTTTTGTAAAGAAGAGCTTGGAGTCACAAGAAAGCTTAGAGACAAAATCATTATAGAAGTGCTAAATAGTCACTTACTCTTCCATGTATTGGGTCCTTCATTTCATAATAAAGCTTTCAGAAAATTGTGACTATTCCCGCCACAGATTCAAAGAACTGTTACTTCTGTGAACTCTGGGGCCTCAAATCCTGGATTTTTCACTCCAATCAGATCTTTTATTTCCATAACTAGTGTAAGTGCTTGCATTCAGGTGATTCATTTGTCAGCTTTTGTAGTGACTCATTTGTTTGATTAATAAATACGAAAGAAAGCTCAAGAGAGTTTTTTCTTAGATGCCATGGCGATAGCTACTTTGAAGAAGTTAAATAAATACTAAAATACAACCATGGTTGTTGGGGGTTTCCTTACATTTAACTATGTAATGGAAACCTTTTGACATGAATTCAACATCTAAAAGTTGTGGAATATCATAACTGAAAGTGACCTCCAAGGTCAAGCTGCCCAACTCGAAGACTGAGAGTTCCACAAGTATTCACTGAGGACCCGCCTTGTGCCTGCCACTATCACAGGCATTTGGGGCAACTCTTTGACCAGAACACATACGGTCTTGGATTTTCTTGATTGATAATGTTGTGAGTGCAGAGTAGGGAGAGAAAAGTAGGGGAAAAAATTGTAAATGTTATAAACAAGAACATCATACCATATGCTGGATGGAGGTAAGCGTTATGGAGAAAACAGGCCAGGAAGAGGGGGCGACAGGTACAGAGTTGTAAAGTGGAAGTGTGCATTGAGAAGCAGAAGAAAAGGCAATGTGGCGAGAGTCGTGGGAGAAGGTAACAGGAGACGGGGCAGAGAAGGAAGGGTAGGGAATTTCTTAGAATTGTAAGCAATTATAAGAGCTTTGGCTTTTGCTCCAAAAGACATGAAGAGTCCTTGTAAGACTTGAAACAAAAGAATGATGTGTTTGGATTTTTGTTTAGAATGCCTCATTCTGACTTCTACACTGTAAATCTACAATAGGGGACAATGGTATAAATGGCAACAACAGGCAGGAGGTTATTTCTGATGATGGCAGCTAAGATGTAGCAGAAGAGATGCTAGGAAGGGATCAAAATCTAGACACAATTTAAATGAAAGCCATGGTTATTTGCTGGCATTTTGGATGAGAGATAAGCAGGTAGAGGGAATCAGTATTTTTGCCTGAGCATCTAGAAGGGCAAAAGATTGTAGGTTCTTGGCAGAGAGAGAAGATAAATTGGAGAGTAGAGCATCGACTACTAAATATTTTCTCTAGAAAGTGCAAATGTGACTTCCACTAACATTTTCTTGGCCAAAGTAAGTTGATATAATACTTTAAAGTTAAAACTTATGTTTATTAAAATACACCGTTAATAAACTGAAAAAGTCAAGTCACAGAGTGAAAGAAGATGTTTGCCATACAAATAACCATCAAAGGAGCTTGTATTATGAATTTATAAGGCACTCCTTTTGATGGATATGGAGATATTTTATTTTCTGGATGAAGTAGGAAATAGAAGCTTTCTTAACTGATAAAGGTCACTAGCAAATATGAATATCACCCATCCTATTTACCAGTGAGATATTAGAAGCAGTCCTTTCTAATCAAACAAATTGAAGGGATAGGTCATATAAAAGAGATGTCATATAACTGACAATTAATTTTTTAAAAAATTGTAAAGAATCATCACAAATCAATAAGAAAGTCAAATAACCCAGAAGAAAATGGTCAAAGTATCTAAAGGGCAGTCCCCAAAGAGGAAATGCAAATGATCGATAAACATATAAGTAGATGTGCTACATCACTAACCATCAGGGTGCTGGAAATTGAAACAATGGCATGCTACTTCACACCTGTTGGGCAAAGAGGAAATGCATGTCAGGATTAAGCCTGGGCTAACACGTAGAGAAACATCAAGTGTCACCTTTGCTGCGGAGCAAATGAATTGGTATCAAGACTCTGGAGAACGATTTGGCAACATCTAGTAAAGCTGACGGTGTGAAGACGTGTGGAGCTATGAAAGCTTTAGAGAAATTCTTACTCGTGTGCATAAAGAATATTATTTTTCTGTAAGACTTTTCTTTGGAGGCGTCCAAACAAAACTAGCTAGGTCACACAGTGAAATCTCTTCAAAGGCAGTGTGGGTGAGAGGTAGCCAGGCTCCCTGGTTCAAACCCACAGAACTGTTCTTCCTGATGAGCTAGGATCCTGGGCTAGTTCCTAGCTTCTCTGTGTCTCAGTGTCCTCTTCGGTAACATGTAGACAATGACGACGCCTACCCGATAGGACTGCTATGAGTTCCGTCAGATAGCACAGGAGCACTGCTTACAACAGATCCCAGCATGTAACAGTTGGATAAGTTGGGGTTAGTATCAGTGTAATTGTCCCGTGCAGCAATTAATATGCAGTCACTTGAGCTATATGGTTCACACAAGTAAATTTAAAGCATATAAAGCGTTGTGTGGACAAATCACATCGCACCACGTAGATCCGGAGTCAGGAAACTGTTTTCCTGTCAACTGCCAGATAGTGAATAGTTTTGCCTTTGTGAACATAGGTCAAACTACTCAAGTCTGTTGTTGTATCATAAAGCAAAGATTATATGTCACACAGAGATGGTTCAGTTTAGGTGTCTCTGTTCACATCTCTGCCCACTTTCAGCTCTCAGATTTCTTATATGGATCCTTGAGATAAATATGTCTTTGACACTGGGTCCTGGCGAGAACCAAAGAGATGCTTCACATAAGTATCTAGCATGGTTCCAAGTACATCACAGTTGCTAGGCAACTGTTAGTGTCTCGCTCTTCCTTCGTCTGAAGAGGGACCTCGATCTACAAAACAGAGGCTAGAGTATTCTGGAAAAGTTCTATTTTTTTTTTTTTTTTGAGATGACAAAGAAGTGTGATTTTGGCCTTAGAAAGATTTCCATCAAAAATGGTTAAAATTAGTTTGGACTTTCAGAGAGGGAGACATCATCATCAAGAAAATGGGCTTCTCCAGAGCTGTGTTTTCCTTATTATTCTAAGCAAATGAGACTTTCTATTCCCGAGGCTGTGAAATTGTACTGGCAGGCTCATGAAATTAATCTTGCTAAGTATCCTCCAAAGTGTTTGCTTTCAGGTTCTTAAGTGTTTTCCAGCCCCCTGACAAGATGTCCTGTGAGTTCTTGTTGTACTTTCTAAGTCATGAAACAGGTTCCCTAATTCTGCAGAGACCAGCAATTTCCTTTCAGCATCCCCGGTCCTGCCGTCACAGACAGGTTCTTGCTTGAGTCCTGGGTCTGATGAGAATCAACCAGGGCAACTCGAGGGGATTATAAAACCCTGGTTCCTTTATCTGATCAGCCCCCACACACCTCACTGATGGCAGGAGGCCTCGGCTTACATAAAGCTTCTCCTCCACCCTTGCTTCCCAAATCCTTTTGGACAGGCCTCTTAGATGCGCAGATGAGCTCTTCGGTCAGGAAGCATGGCAGAAGTCTGCTAGCCTTTGGCCATGCATAGCCGTCCTCCAGGTTATCCCGTGGTCCCCAGGGGAGTGAGGCATCCCTTCCTTCTTTAACGCAGGCTTATACGTCTGTGGTGTGGTCCGCAAGAGCAGGCAAATCAGAAATCCCAGAATCACATCAGCACAGAGGAGCAACAACATATGTCACATTAGCTACAGTGTTGCTTTGGTCTGTGCTCAGTTGAGCACCGTTACTGGCAGGCTGGCTGCCTGGCTCCAGCCCTTATGCTAGCATTGGCTTGACCTTGCTAGCAAAGGCAGGCTGAGAAGTGAAACTTCCATTCAGGATTCCGATTCCCTTGTGCCTGAGGCTGCCTGCTCCTCCCCAGGTGCCCAGAAAAACAGCCCCCAGATGGCTGTCATTGTTCTCCGAAGCCTTGGACAAAACAGCAACACACTTCAGACTGTGTGGGAGGAAAGCTGTGTCAGTTTCATCCTCTCCCTCTCAGTCTCTCCCTGGTTCCTCCAACCCTTCCTGTCTTTTCCCAGAGTCCCTCTCCTCCACATCACCATCATTTATCCTCCAGCTGGTCCTCTGGGGCCCTGGCCAACCCCTCTCTGGGCAGCAGTGCATCTGGCTCTGGACTCAGGTTGGAACTCCCGAAGCCTGGCTGAGCAGGGCCAGCCTGAGTTGTGACTGTGTTCTCGTCCAAGGCTGGGAACTCTTTGCCACAGAATCATGTAAATAGAGTCAATTCCATTAAAAGCGTATTTCACCTTCAAGGTACAAACTTCCAGTTATAAGATGAAGAAGTCATGGAGATGTGACCTACAGCATGGTGACTCTACTTATTATTGTATTGCACATTTGAAAGTGGCTAAGAGAGCTTAAAAGTCCTTGTCGCAAGAAAAACAGCGTTTTTTTAACTACATGAGGTAATGGATGTTAGCGGGACTTATTATGGTGATCCTTTTACAACACCTACAAATATTGAATCATTATATTGTACTCCTGAAGCTAATATTATGTTATATCATTAAATGTCAATTATACCTCAATAAAAAAATAACTAAAAATAAAAAGAGAAGGGTTTAAAAAAGCATATTCATTGAGCACCTGTTACACATTAAGTCCTGTGCTTGGCACAGCAGAGAGCGAAACAAAGACAACTTGGCCTCAGCCTCCAAAGATGGCTTGTTTCGACAGGGAGAAGATGGTGTCAGCCAGCAGCGCTACTACCATGTGACAAGTGCAAACACACAGGCAAGGGTGAAGCTCAGGGAGGATAAATAAGAAAGTGATTTTCCACTTGGAGCAAGGGAGGGTGAAAGAGGGGAGATCTTCAGAAAGAAAGGTGATGTTGGTGGTTGTCTTAAGAAGACAAATGGACAGAGAAGATGGTGTGGGTGCTAATGTGAACAGAGACGTGAAGGTGTGTAGTGTGGAGAGAACCAAGAATGGGGAGGACAAGTGGCTGGAGATGATGAAATCAGACAAGAGATCCTCATGCTGGACCGACCACCACACTGAGGAATCCTGGGACTCCGCGATGAAAGCAATGGAGAGACACATTGCAGAGATTATTGAAGGAAGGAAGGAAGGTAGGAAGGGATGAAATTAACCATGACCTTTAAGCTGATCTTACACTAAAAATAAAATTCTAGGGCTTCCCTGGTGGCGCAGTGGTTGCGCGTCCGCCTGCCGATGCAGGGGAACCGGGT
>NC_041218.1:101187742-101193172 GCF_002837175.3 Physeter macrocephalus | reverse complement strand
GCGTACCACAAAAAAAAAAAAAAATAAAATAAAATAAAATAAAATAAAATAAAATTCTAAGTTTTTAACCTAGAGAGATTTGAAGTTCCTGTGTTCTGAACACAAATGCATAGACTTAATAATACATTCAGGCTTGAATTCTTTCTGGGATAAAAAGTATCATTGCTTTTACCACCTGCAAATTTTCTAGAAAATGACAAAACCTAATTGGAAAAATAGTCCCAATACTATTTCTTATTTGAAGCTGCTTGAATATCTTGTATATTTTCATCATCTGTTTAACCACCTCCAATTTCCTGATATGAATTTGAAATAGCTTTGAATTCACATCTAGAATGTTTTGTAAATGTTCATATGGACTAAAAGAAGTAAAATTGGATGAAATGTAACTAATGGCTAGTCTCTGATTGGATATTATATGTATGATGTTATACTTGCAACTTCACGTTTTCAAAGAAGTCTGTGTTGTAGACATTGGACGTACCAAATCTTCGCAGGTAATCACAAAGCGCATGATGGTATCCTGGCTCTTCCCACTGCAAGACATTCCTTCCCAGCATTGCTGAGAGAGCAGCGTTACAAACTTGAGGTTTACCATAACAATTACATGAGCTTTAGGGTGGCCAAAGCGAAGAGGGAAAAACAATGCTTACTATATCTCACTTCCCCGAGAACATTTCACATAACTCCACACCAGAAAAATGTTTTGCAATAAGAAGGTTTCTGTCTGTCAAATAATTTGGGGGAAACGTTTGCTTTCCAGTGGACCTTCCCATGTACATCAGAAGACTCAAAGTTGCTTCTCAGTTACATCGGGATTAACTGTATTTATCCCAGGATTTCCCAAGTGTATTTAATCACAGAACTTATTTTTTTTTAAGTGACATCTTAAATCTCTCACGGAACTAATAATAAGTAAAATACATTCAATTAAATGCTTGAATTTAATCAGGTCACTAGGAAGAAAACCTTTTCCTGGCGATGAGTTCTGGGTGGATTTGGGGTAGTTCTATAAATAAGGTGGTATTGGAGAATGTATTTAAATAACAATTTCCTGGGCTTCCCTGGCGGCGCAGTGGTTGAGAGCCCGCCTGCCGATGCAGGGGACGCGGGTTCGTGCCCCGGTCCGGGAGGATCCCACATGCCGCGGAGCGGCCGGGCCCGTGACCCGTGGCCACTGGGCCTGCGCGTCCGGAGCCTGTGCTCCGCAACGGGAGAGGCCACAGCGGTGAGGGGCCCGTGTACCGCAAAAAAATAAATAAATAAATAAATAACAATTTCCTTAAAAGAATTCAGAAAAATTCTATTTGACACATTGTTGAATCTACACGTGACATATTTTTTAACTCATAGCTCAGTGGATGCAGTTTTAAGAGGAACAAAGTAATATTGATCAGTTCTACAGTTCTGGGATATAGTGGCTTTTTGACTCAATCTGTCAGAGAACAATATTTTTCCCAAACTATAGAGTCTGCTATGCTTGGTGTATCTGAGTTCACAGGTCACATGGGGCCTGCGGAGCCTCTGCTCACTCACTTTGATTTAGTGGCACTTCCTTGATTGAAAGAGTTTATGAAAATATCCCCTTCTTACCATCTTTCATCCAAGTTCACTGGACTCCAGAACATGCTGCCATGCAAAGACTTCTAAAACAGAAAAGTTTCATGTGTCGTTTGTACATGATTCAGAAACACAATGGTGGCTTTTTCTCTGAAGTACGTGCGCAGCTGACAAGTACGTGGAGAGGAGGTTGGCAAAGCCTGTTTCTGGATTCTCCAATCCAAAAACACTTGCAAAAATATTTCAGCTATTTCAAAGGACTCAAAGTACTTCTGGAACTTCCTTTATGCTTCTTATAATTCTACACCTGTTTTCTGACTCAGCCCAGGCATTTGGTTGAAGAGACCATGGAGGAAACTGAATCATGCTTGAATGCTCGGAGTTTCTAGCTCTGAAAATAGCTATTCCATAGGCAGAGAGACCTCTTTCACAAATTCCCACGAGCAAGCATGAGACCCAGGCTTAGCACGGCTCACTGCTGGGCAGGCCCTTCGTGAAATGGCATCATTTGGAGAGTCTGTTTATCCACCAGGTCCTTACAGGTGGGTATTGTTGGACAGTCTTGGGACGTATCCAGATATTGCTGGTGACATGAAGCACAGATACGAAACTGCCACTTTAGCTGGAGCTGAGTATGTTCTGGGCAAACTGGTTTTGGTACGAATGAGGAAGTGAGGGTCTTATCTGGAGAATGAGCACTGTTTACTAGTCTAGACAAATAACACAGAGCATGGAGAGTAGAAGATCCTGAGCAGGGAGAGAGGTAGTGTTCCACTGACAAAAGGTCACCCACTCTCAGATAACTGATGATGGTTAACAGTGATAAATTGAGGATGGGGTGTGTTTGGAAGTATGAAAATTCAGAGAAGGTCATAGAGAAGCCTCCCCATCCTCACCATGTCTCCGCACTAGATCAGGGCTCTATGGAAAAGGGGTACAGGTGCTATGAGGGTTACTTGGAAGAATAAGTCAAGGATTTGGGCCTCTATCTTTCAAAGACCAACTTAATTTTCACTCCTCTATTGTACATTCTACAGGCGTTTATTGAGCAACTATTGCATGCCATGCACTGGATCAGGCCCTAGAAATGGAATTGATGAATGAAAGCTGGTCTTTATTTCCAGAGAGTTTATGGGCTAGTGGAAATGGGGTCAAGTAAGCCGGCAATTATGGTTTAGGATGAGCTATTTCATTCTCTGGACAAGAATATGGACACAAACTGAGACCCATCCAGCCTTAGGCGTCCAGGGTTGTTTCCGAAAGGAAACAAAACCTGTTAGGAAGGTAAAGCTGAAAGGATGAGTAGAAGACAAAGTCAAGGAAAATGATGGCTGGTGCGTGGGCGGAGGGGGTCTGGAGAAGCCCTGCCATAAAACACGGTGCCTGGAGGCTAAAGGGAGAACATGTCCCAGCTGGAGAGCTGAAGTAATTCTGTCTGAAGGAGCGTGGGCTTCAGGGAGGAAGTGCTTGAAGCAGCTGAAAGGATTCTAATCCTGAAAAGGCACTGCAAGCTATTCGGCCCCATACACGCTGTGCTCCGGTTATAACCAATATCCCATGTCACTGTTACGGGTTGGATTGAGTCTCTCCCAAATTTGTATGTTGAAATCTTAACTCCCAGGACCTCAGAATGAGACCTTATTTGGAAAGAGGGTCATCGCAGATGCACTTAGTTAAGATGAGGTCATTAGGGTGAGTCTTAATCCTATATGACCGATGTCTTTATAAAAGCAAAAAATTTGGAAACAGAGCAGGCCGGAACACAGGGAGGACATCATATAAACCGGAAGGCAGAGACCAGGGTGATGCTTCTACAGCCAAAGAACACCAAAGGTTACCCAGAAAACCACCAGAAGCTAGGCGAGAGGCGTGAAACGTTCCCCTGCACAGCCTTCAGAAGGAAGCAACCGTGCTGACACCTCGATCTTGGACTTCTGGCCCCCAGAACTACGACAGAATTAATATCTGTTTTTTAAGCTACCCAGTTTGTGGTGCGTTGTTACGGAAGCCCCAGGAAACAGATATAATCATCAAAAACATGTTCTCATTCATGCTTCTTTATTTCTCCTACTGTTCTTTTGTGTATCCAACGTCCAGCCTTCCCTAATCTGCCTGGAGAATCCTTCATCCCCAAGATGCAGCCTGAAGACAGCCAGCTAGCTCTTTCTATGTTCCATGTGTACCCAATATATACCCTCTTTATAGTACTTCACATCCTAGATTGTCACTGCTCGCGTCTTTACCACTTAAGCCAGTCTCCTGGGGCAAGGCTGAGCCTTGTTTTCTCTAGCCCTCCTCTTGATCTTAGAGGATGATGAAGTGTTGACACCAGGAAATGTGTGTTAAATAAGTTATTTGGAAATTGATGAGATTTTTGCCTCCTCCTCTTTTCTAACGTGTGCAGACCATCTCCTATCGGGGGCCTCAGAACACGCAGTTCCTTCTCGCCTCTGAGGTCAGTGGAGGGCCATGGGCTCCAGAGGGTTCCCTGAGATGTTGTTATTTCAGCTGAGCTCAGACATCACTGACGAGCCACTGGATGTGGACACAGGTGCTGCTCCGGCTTTGCCGCCATCATTCCAGCCCTGCTCACCCCCAGTGTGACCGTGTATCTTCCTCTCAACCGTAATGAAACGAAAAGATGAGCCCAGACATTCAAGGGAGGCACTGGCTAGTGGCAGTCTTCAAAGTCTCCTCACTTGCGCCTTTTCTCAATGACTCATTTTTAAGAGAAGGCATGAATGAGGAGACTTTGAAGAAAACTCAGTAGAGCTTGGTGAATCATTGGATACAGATTCCAGATGGGGTCAGATCCGTCTCAAAGTGGTAAATTACTGGACGTTTTGAGTACATTAGCACCAAATACAGAAGATGCCGTGGCATGCATGCCTCTTCCAGCTGAGCCCCTGTGCCCCTTCCTACCTGGCCAGCCCCTGTACTCTTCAGCCATACAGGACCCCCTGGGCACGCCGGGCTCTCTCCTTCCATGGCACTGCTCGTCTGCCTAAGGCCGCCTGCCCTCCGTGGCTGTCTGGGAAGTGCCCACTTACCACCCACTGTCTCAGCCCAATGTCACCTTCTTTTGATGAGGTTCCCTCTTGCTCGTCCTTTTGGAGTAGACTCCTGCCCCCCCCCGACTCCGTGCCACCATCACCATGGGATGGACACATGGACTGTTCACCCACTTCTCCACCTCACACTAGGAAGCTCTGAACTGATGGAGAAGAGGTGTAAGAGACAAACGGAAATGAAAAGAAAAGCGAACAGACAAACAGAAAAACACCAGCTTGTTGCAGGTAACACCGGATTGGCGAAAACAACAGTTTTTCTGCGTCCTTCCTCCTAGACAGAGTGTATGCAGCTGGTCTCACATAATTGCAGACTTCCCTTCGAGGGGCTAAGCCTCCCTCAGGGTTCACCATGCCAAGGAGGCCAGAGCGAAAAGATCCACAGGTTCAGCTTGAAGTCAAGTCAACCAGAAATTCTGGGAAGGTCTGATTAAGCATGAGATAAGCCATTTTCCAATCTTCTCCTACAATAAGTAGATCTGTGTGAGGAGTGGAAAGGAGAGGCTTCCACCCTGGCAATTGGAGAGGCAGAGTTCCCATCCTCTGGGTGAGGGCAGAAGTGTGGGAGAGAAGGGAAAAACGCCTCCACAGTTCTGTTATTCTCTGCAACAAAACCCTCCCTGCACACGACCTTCGTAGAAATTACCACAATTTAAATTAAACTCTTTGTTATTGTTTACTTGCTTTTCTATCTGTCTGCCTCCCAAGATTATAAACTTCCCAAGAGTGAGGATTATGTTTGTCTTATTCATGAATGCACAAACTTGATTCTTTTTTTTTTTTTTTTTTTTTTTTTTTTTTT
>NC_041218.1:101163645-101186582 GCF_002837175.3 Physeter macrocephalus | reverse complement strand
GTGAGCCGTGGCCGCTGGACCTGCGCGTCCGGAGCCTGCGCTCCGCAGCGGGAGAGGCCACAGCAGGGAGAGGCCCGCGTACCGCAAAAAAAAAAAAAAAAAAAAAATGCAGGTGACAGCCCCTTTTCAGGCCAGGATGGGAGTCCTGGGGACTCCAAGGAGGAGAGGCTCACCCTCCGATTTCCTGAGTGTGAGTTTTCAGGGACCTGCACAGCAGCCAGAAATGCCTGGGAGAAGGGGAAGCGGTGCGGTAGGGCTTAACCCCAAGCCCTGGAGCAAGCAGCCCCAGCAGCTCTGCCCTTACCTGTTGCCCTTATCATTGAGCTTCCCATGTGAGATTTTTATTTGAAGACAACGTTCAGATACAAAACGTAGTTTGCAAACCATTTGGGTAGATGTCAAGGTCTCTGAAGCGTACATTGGTCGGTTCATCTTTCCGACGTAGCAGAAGCCCAATTCAAATTAGACCGGGCAGAAGAGATGGTAGATCAGAAGGACATCAGGGTTCTCACCGAGCCAGAGGAAGAAGCTCAAGGTGTCTGGGGACCCTGTAGATTGCGGTCAGGCTCCCAGAGGCACCTGCTTTCTCCTTAAGAGGGCACTTGAGAAAAGTGTTGGGAGAGATCTCCACTGACCCTTTTTGTAGCAGTTCCTCACATTGGAGCCATCACCGATGGGCCCAGTGCCTTCCCCTGCAGCTAGAGCATCAGGGCTCATTACCATGGAGAAGTACGTTTATGCAGAAACAACATCTTGTCAGAATGTGGTGATGTGCTGCAGGAGTGAATAAGCTGCTGGCTACCTGTCTAGGTGGACGTTGTCCAGAGAGAGGCTTTAAAGGGGAAGGACCACAGCGTCCCTGAAAAGTAGAACCATGTGAGAATCTTTCGTTTCGGCAACAAACATTGAACAAACTCCAATGCGTATCAGACACTCAGAATCAACTCTGAACTGTCTTTGTTCATGGTTGAATGAGCAATGCTACCAACCTCATTTTTCCTCATCTGGTTTCCATTTTCGAGTTTTTCTATTTATTTTACTATTGGCTTGTTTCTCGCTCCACATTCCACACCTTTCTCTCAGAAGCTCACAGGTCAAAAGGTTGATATTCGTTTTCTCTCGCTGCTGTAACAAATTACCACAAACTGAGTGCCTGAAAACAACTCCCATTTATTACGTCCAAGTTTCCATGGGTCGGACATCCAGGCGCAGCACGGGTCACCGCTTCTCGGTTTAGGGTCTCAGGAGGTCAAAATCAGGGTGTTGGCTGGGTCATGTCCTTTGCTCAAGGTTCTGGCGAGAACCCACTTCTGTGCTCACTCAGGTTTTTCCTGAGTTCAGACCTCTACGGCTGTAGGCCCGAGGTCTCACCTCCTCGCTTGCCATCATCTGGGAGCCTCTGTGCTCCTTGGCCACGTGCACTCCCCATCCCACAGTCCCTTCTGTCTTCAGACCAGCAGCAGTGCATAGAGTCCTCAGGTGTCAGATCGCTCACACTTCTCCTTCTGCCATGTTGCTTGGCCCCAAGACAGAGAAAGGTCTCTGTTCTTAAGGTCAGAGGTGATTGGGCCCCCCTGGATAATTCAGGATAATAATTCCCTCTTTTAAGGTCCATAGTCTCAGTTCCATCTGTAAAATCCCTTTTGCTTAGTAACCTAATGTATTAGAGTGCTCCAGAAAAACAAAACCAACGGGAAACAGGATATGTAGGTAGATGATGGGAGATAGATGATAGATAGATGGATAGATAGCTAGATGATAGATAGATGATAGATTGATGATAGATGATGGAGAGAGAGAGATTTATGTTAAGGAATTGGCTCATATCATTATAGAGGCTGGCAAGTCCAAAACCTGCAGAGTGGAGACAGGGAGAAGAGCTGATGTTGTAGTTCAAGTCTAAGTACCTTCTGCTGTAGAGTTCCCTCTTGCTCAAAAATCTGCTTCTAAGTGAGAGAGGGGCATGGACATATAGACACTACCAAACGTAAACTAGATAGCTAGTGGGAAGCAGCCGCGTAGCACAGGGAGATCAGCTCGGTGCTCTGTGACCACCTAGAGGGGTGGGATAGGGAGGGTGGGGGGGAGACGCGAGAGGGAGGGGCTATGGGGACATAGGTATATGTAGAGCTGATTCACTTTGTTATGAAGTAGAAACTAACACACCATTGTAAAGCAAGATAGGGAGGGGGGGGGGGAGACGCGAGAGGGAGGGGCTATGGGGACATAGGTATATGTAGAGCTGATTCACTTTGTTATGAAGTAGAAACTAACACACCATTGTAAAGCAATTCTACTCCAATAAAGATGTTAAAAAATATATATCTGCCTCTTTGTTCTATGCAGACCTTCAACTGATTGGACGAGGCCCACCCACATTATGGGATGCAGCCTGCTTTACTCAAAGTCCATCAGCTTTAAATGTGAATCTGCAGAGTCTGTTTTGCTAGTAATAATATAAGTGTTATGAGACTGCTTTTCTTGTTCTCATGGTTACACATATTTAGAGCGCTGTGTTTCCTTTGTCCTTTCTTCTGTTAAGAGAACTCAGCATTTCTAAAAGAAAAAAGCAATCCCATTGAAATTGCCCATTAATTCTGTCAGCTTACATATTTTAGTCATTCGTAAGTCTCTTCACAGAAAATACCTTCACAGAAACACCCAGAATCATGTGACCAAATATCTGGGCACTGTGGTCCAGCCAAGATGACACATAAAATTAACCATCGTACATAACAGATTCACAGGTCCAGGGAATGTGGGTGTCAACAACAGGGTCAGACACTAGCTATCATGTCAGACGCTAAAGGCAGGGTAGCACTTGGGACTTAGAGTAACCCAGCTTCCCAGGGCAACGAATGGCCCACTCTGTAGTTCTATTGTTTTATTCTGACTGGTGTGCTCGCCAGGACCCCCTGAAGATGGAAGGGTTGCCTTGAAGTGATGTGTCCCTGGGAGCAGTCTGGACGCCGGGGCTGCAGCTTCCTGGTCACCCTCGCACCCCTGAGGGAATGATGAAATGAAAAGGTGACAGAGGCCCCTCAGAGGCTGCACTAAAAGGCTCCAGCAAGAAAAGGTGGGCGTGGGATGGGGGAGGACCAGTTGGATGGTCCTGAAAATGAGGGTCCCCGAGCCATACCACTTCCCGATCTCCAGCTGCTCTTGTAGGTGCCCAGGGCTTCCCCAGCTTGTCCCCTCTCTGCAGACCTGTCTGCCCCTGCTCTGTGGACAGCACTCCCTGTGACCCCTGATGCAAGGGCAGCGTCACTGGGCCCTGGGGCTGCCTACCTTACCCAAGATTCTTATCCTTAAAATACCCACAAAAGAGCTGCTCAATCAAAGGCCGCTCACTGCTCGAGGCACCAGATTTCACGGGGACCCCCAGTCACCATCTGTTGTTCTTTTCTCTACAGTCTCCCCTTTATCATTTTCCCCTTTAATATGAAAACTACTTTGAGAATTCATTTTTTTTAGTAGATACACTTAAATGATTTTATCTTAGGGGCGTACTAATCAAAGGTGTCAGAAGAGTTCCTAAACAATAAATTTGCTGTTGACTCACCCGGAAGGTCTTTGCTATGGAAAAGCCACGTCCACTATCAGATGTCCCCACCAGACACACCTTGGGACTCTCCTGCCTCGCTCCCCTCTCACCAGTATCCGTTTCAGCTCAGACAGCAAGTTAAGCGTTATTCCTTCTCAGACAAGCTTGTCCTCCCAAATAGCAGAACCAAATGTAGTTTAACAAGTGACTTAGTTTGATTGACAGGACTTCTGGCAACATGCCAAACCGAGTCCCATCCTGCTTCAAACACGTCCCAAAGCTGGAGACAACATAAATTAAAATAAACAATCATACACTGTCAGGCCCCAAAGAAAGATAAGGGACTTCCCAAACAACAGAAATGAAGGAGAGACGTGCAAACATGAGGGGTGAGAACTGGCCACACCATGGAGGGACAGCGGGGAAGCACGGAGGGGACCATGTTCCGTGACCACCCGGGACCGAAGGTACCAGGGTCTACCCAGAACCAAGATCCGTAAAGAGTAAGAAAGGTTTATCCTCCTGAATAAGAGGGAAGAGACTTGCAGCGATTTGACTGGAAAATGGGAGAAGAAACCATCAGACTGATAATCTGAGACCCCAGGGATGGCCAAACGCACATGGGGTGCAAAGTTACCTTCCCTGAACGGTACAGGATTGAACTCGAAACAGTTGTCATCAGATCTCATCTCAGATAGGTGGAAATCATGGGTGTTGGGAGAAAGGTAGGTTCAAGTCCTGAATATTTTCCGTTAGCTTTTCCATCTCCGATCTCCCCTGTGCTCTGCCTTGTGCCTGAGAGGGTTGGCCTGGGCAACCCCTGGGATTTCCTCACCCTCCATAACCCCCTCCCTTCCTCCAAGGAGAGTGCAAAGAGGCCACACAGCATGGCTATGGGAAATCCAACAGAGATTAGCGCCAAAACAAAAAAGTGAGACATGCAGGCATGGCTGTTTGTACTACTTCCTTGGATAAATTATTTTGCTAGAGCCAAAGCTAGGCAGTCATGGAGGATGGGATAAATTTAGTGCCAGAGGAGTCATGGAGAGGACCAGTTAGGACCAATCCAGCAGGTGGCAAGGCATCTACTTCTGCAGTACCAGATGGAGCATTTTTACTGAATGTGGCCCCAGGCATCAGGTAGGCAGCCCAGTAGATGCTGAAGTGGTGAGTTCTCCCCCCCACACCTTCGAATAGTCCTTTTAGGAAGGGAAATAAGAACCAATCTTTGGGGCAGGATCCATAGGAACATTGCCTTGGGCTCTGTCTCTTCCCGGCTTTCTATCCTAACATAGCTTGGAGGACTCTTGTTCTAGCCACAGACCATCAGGCTCTTCTTTTGCACTGATGAGCAAAGGTACTACTACCCCAGAGGACCTACTACTGCACATGGGTGCACACGGTGGGAGATAAACCCTGCCCAAGTTTAGAGCAGCCATGATGGTCCATTTTCTGGGAGCCAGTGGTCTGGGACATGGCAACATTTGTTCCAGAGACAGTTACTGTTATGGTTGGGTCCTCCCAGAAGACAGGCTCTGAGATGGAGATTCATGTACATACAGGAAGCTAGCTCATTAGACGTGGTCCTGAGATCAACACACATTGAGGAAAGAAAGAAAACAGGATCAGGCAGAGGAAGAAAGAGTGTGCTTCAATCACCCACGGCGCCCACACGGAGATCTGCAGCTGGTGTGGGCTTTCAGATTCATCCTAAATGGGATCAAGGGTTTCTGGCCTTTTACACCTTGTGTTGACCAGGTGTTAGAAACAGCTGGGAAGAGGGCATGACCTTGGGGATGGTTACCCTTAGCTGAGGCCAGGTCCCGGAGGGGGCTGACCTCTAAGAGCTGTCTGTCTCCTAGCTTGGAGGGCTTCTTTGGATTTTGAAGGCAACAAATGCCACATTTTGTTTTGGTGTTTTTGTTCATTTACTAAGTAACTGTCAGTTTTGAGCAAGGCCAGGGATCAAGAAAGGGATCTGGCAAGGACCCTACCACTTGGGCCTTAGGACCCAGCAAAGTCGAAGAAAATGTCTGTGGAAAGTCAAAGCTTATCAGGAGGATCATGACCATGCTATCATGGCCCCCGTGGTGCAGGTGATGGGCCATGCCTGCCACTCCTTCCTGCCTTGTTACTAAGCCTCGTAAAGATTGAACACCTCATATGGGACACTAAGTGACCACGTGGCCCTGACTTCCCATGATGAGCTAGTTATTTGACCCACCACACCATAAAATTGGACTTGCACTGAAACATCACACGATAAAAATTAAAGTGATCAAAATGAGGGCCTGATCAGGACCAGAAGGCCCTTTAGTAAACTCAAAGAGCAGGTAGCTGTCCCCAGGACCTGCTTCTATGCTTCACTGCTATCCCCTGAACGCACACCTGTGACCTAACAAGGAGCTCCCTATGACCAGGCAATGCAAGAAGAAAAAGAGGGGGTCTGTCCATAGACAAATCTGCATAACGTAGAAGCACCAGCCCCAAGAGGATGGCCACTGCCTCGGCCTCACACAGTGACTCCGGAGACAGAGAAGGAAAATGCTCCGAGTGGGCCGAGACTTAGGGGATGGTCCAGGTCTCATGGAAGGAGAAATGGCCACGATTGATTCCTAGGCTATAGCTTCTCTTTCTTGACTGTTTCCTTTGTTTCCCACACTCTCATACGTTAACACACTGGCAATGCCGACAACTTTAGGTTTCAGTTGGGAAGACTAGACTGACATCACCCTGGAGCAGTCAGCGAGGCTCATACATTCCCTGTGTTGAGGGCAGCAGGAGGAGGCTGGATTTTGCTCCTGCAAATGCATTTCCCACTCCCCCAGTCTGCTGTCTGCTGCAGGATACTAAGCCATGATATACCCTGAGAAAACCATAATTCAAAAAGAGTCATGTACCACAATGTTCACTGCAGCTCTATTTACAATAGCCAGGACATGGAAGCAAGCTAAGTGTCCATCGACAGAGGAATGGATAAAAAAGATGTGGCACATATATACAGTGGAATATTACTCAGCCATAAAAAGGAACGAAACTGAGTTATTTGTAGTGAGGTGGGTGGACCTAGAGTCTGTCATACAGAGTGAAGTAAGTCAGAAAGAGAAAGACAAATACCGTATGCTAACACATATATATGGAATCTAAGAAAAAAAAAGGTTCTGAAGAACCTAGGAGCAGGACAGGAATAAAGATGCAGACGTAGAGCATGGACTTGAGGACACGGGGAGGGGGAAGGGTAAGCTGGGCCGTAGTGAGAGAGGGGCATGGACATATAGACACTACCAAACGTAAAATAGATAGCTAGTGGGAAGCAGCCGCGTAGCACAGGGAGATCAGCCCGGGGCTTTGTGACCACCTAGAGGGGTGGGATAGGGAGGGTGGGAGGGAGACGCAAGAGGGAGGAGATATGGGGATATGTGTATATGTATAGCTGATCCACTTTGTTATACAGCAGAAACTAACACACCATTGTAAAGCAATTCTACTCCAATAAAGGTGTTTAAAAAAAACAAGAATGCTAAGCCATGGGAGTCGCATCAGGGGGCCCGTGTGCCCGTGGCTTCTGGTTGGGTTGGATCAGTCCCAACAGGATGTGGTGGGGAGAAGGGAGAATAGACCTGGGCTTTTAAGTCTTTGCCTTCTTTCTGCAGAGACGCCTCCAGCCAGCAGCCTCCTCAGCAAAGATCACTGTGCTGTGAAACCCTCTCTGTGGGACCCAGTCACCCCTTCTTCCCTGAGCCCAGGGCTGGTAAGGGCTCTGCTGCTACTAAGGTTCTGGAAACTGTGCCCCTTGTTGTTCCCCTAGGCCTGTTCCCTTGTAAATCATTCCTTTGTTGATAAACTGCCTTGAATTACTTTATTCTCAGTGTTCTGCCTCTTGCCTGGAGGGATCCCGATGTGGTTCTCATGTAGCACCACTGCCACAAAGAAGACACTGCCATGGGTGAGACACAGTTCGAATTGCACGCGCCTCCAGAGAAACGATAGAACTTACGGGGGCGGAGCCCGAAGCCCTCGTGAGAGAGGCTGGCCTCCCAAGAAGGAGCGGGTTGCTCCACGTGGAGGAGTTGCTGCGCTTCAGACAGCAGGGACTGTGCCAGCAGAGGCAGGCGGGCACGTGTGGGTCCTGTGCGTGCGGACAAGGGGCGCCGACAACCGACTGCGGTGCGCGGTTGGTCCGGAGGGGGCCAAAGTCACAGCCCGACGTGGGGACGGGACCTGATAGCTTAGACCCCGCGCAGTAACTGAAGGCTCTCGGGAGGTGACAGACCAGGCGGCGCTCACGGGTGACAGCCTGCGAGCAGGGAGGTCAACATTCAGAGAGAAAGGCTGGCGCTTAGAGGTCGTCACACCTGGCCATGGAGGGCGGGTACGGGGAGGGAGAGGAGGGTCTGCACGTCCCGCTGGGCGCAGGGAGACAGGTGTGGAGGGGAAGCGGCACAGGTGCAGCATCCTGCGCCGCCCCTCGTGACCTGCCGGGGTCCCTCCACGGACCAGGGGCGGGTCTTCTCATCCAGCCCTCAGCCCGTCTACACCAGGACTCACTCACACTCGCCGAAGTGACCTGTGTGCACCCTGGAGTTCTGGAGTAAACAGGCAGAAACGACGATCTGTCCTTTCCTTCAACTCCCGCCGTTAGGCAGAGCCCAAAAGAACTGCAGTACGGGCTGTAGAATGACTCAGAAAGATTCATCGGGCCGACCCCGGGGGGCTAGTGAGGTGGCGCCTGAGAGGAGCGGGAAGGAACTCTTGAAGTCCAATGAGCTCACGTGCCCGGGACAAAGTCAGCCGGATTACGTCATCTTCATTTAGTTGACAGACCTCAGATAAAGAGCCTTTTATTCCCCCACCAAACGTGTGAAGCCGACTTAAGCTTACGAAGGATCCTCACCTTCGTCTCAGGCCCTGCCTTTCTTTCTCAGCTCCCCGATTGCCCCTATGGCCTCCAAGGGCATTCGATCCATTTTATCAACTAGGTTTATTAGCGGCGCGTATCTTTAAAAATCATGTGCCTGGTTCTATCTCATTGTACGAGGCATTCGGGGGGGGGGGGGGGGAGTCTGAAATTTGAGACCCCGACATACGGAAAAACAGAAGTTAGAAGCTGACAAAAGTACATGCAGGGTGGTGGGGAAGGACCACTCAAAGAGAAAAAAGTGGAAACAAGTATTGGTTTATCAAGTTCGGAGTACTATTTATGGTGTGATTCTATATTGTTAAATTAATTAAATTAACAGCAGCAACAAAGCCTCCCCAGTCTACATTATTACATACGCACGTGCCACAGATAACATTAGTACCTTAGACATGGAGGTTGGAGAGAGAGCCGATATCATCAACGTCTCCTGGAAGTCCTTCTGTAGCCTTCGACTCAGCATAACAGGCGTTAAGCCACATGGTTCCATTACTGATTGTAGCGTGGCCCCAGATAAGTCCCGCCTACGACTGGGTGGGAGGCCACAGGGAGAAGGGGTGTGGAACAGACGGTGCCTGACGTCTCACAGGCGTTTGCTAGTGCACAGCCACCTTTCATGTTCAGCGTGCTGGTTTACCCCGCATGACCACCATTCGTATTTACAGGGCAGTAATTATCATCCCTATGTTGAAGATAAGGAAACTGAGGCTCGGAGAGCTAAAATGAATCTCCCAAAGTCACAGAGGCACGCTCTTCTCGTTACATTCCCTCTCCCCCAAATACTCCTCTAAGCTTGGAAGGAGAAAAGGCAGCAGAGAAACAAGCAAAAGGACGCGCTTTGGGGGCATGAGAAATCAGAATTCTTAGCCAGCGTGAGGAAGCCCAGAAGCATCCCCATCTGCGACTCAGAGCCCCAAGTCAGGCGTCAGTGGCATCTCAGGAAGTCCTGGTTCCCCCAAAGCCTGGAGACTCTTCTCCCCCGTCCAGGGGTCAACTGTAATCTTGTTGTTCAGGGAGGGTAACACAAGGGGTCGATGGAGTGAAGGACACGAGGCAGGACTGAGGGTGGGGGCATCACCAGGCAAAGGAGTGTTGAGGTCATAAATTACTGAAGGTCCACATCTTTAGACTCCTGTTTCCAACCCACTTCCCAGGACACCGGTGGCACCTGACCTATTTAGGCAAAAAATTAGCAGGCACTTTGTGAAATCTGACTAACTCGAGAGAAAAAACACGCAAAGGTACTTTGCAAGATAACCAATGAAATGGCTCATTCAGGACACCGTAGAGAAGGTCCAAATGCACCAGGTCACCCATGCACTCTGCACCCCAGTCATCTTTCGAGTGATCATTTTCAATGTGACTTCAACTCTGTTAAAATTACTTAACATGAAAGACGGGGAGAAAAGAAAATGCACAGAAAAAAAAATGCAATGCAGAGAAAATAAGCTACACAGGAATAAGAAAACTTTAAATATAGAGCATTCATATCTTCTAATAGATTAGAAAATATAACGTATGTACCAAAAAAAGTTGTTGTTTTTAAGGAATACTCAAAGAGCAAAGAAAAAAAAAGAACCAGTTGAGATTTTTTTTTAAAACAGCAGGAAGACAAAATGGAGGCTATTTTCTAGAAAATATGGCAAAAAAAAAAAAAAAAAAAAAAGGAAGTAACTAGCTAGAATTCTAAAAACAAACAAAAAAAAACAGAACAGAGTTAGAGGGCATCCCTGGTAATGCCTGGAACTCTGAAGAGGCTAAGGAGTGTCCTGGTGAGGCTTGAACTGTGGCCTTAACATAGAGTCATCTGTGGCCTTGATTTATATTTCAGGTATCTGTGAGACAAGAGTCCCAGAGTTCCTTCCCCAAAAGGAGGCAAATTTGCTTCAAGGGGACTCTGGCCCGAGAGTTTGTAAAGTATACAGATGGTGCTGTTTGTTGCCCAGGGCATCCAGTGCTGAGATGAGTGGCTGGCGTTTACCAGTTGTGCTGCCTCTTGCGTTAGCCCTTCATTGGGATGTCCTGGGTAAGGGATGAGAAGCGGTAATGCTCTGCTGAGCTCCCTTGATGGTAGGATAGGGACAACACTACCCGTAAAGTGCGCGGACTCCCCTTACACAGGGGGCTTCCTGGATCCCAAGAGTCTCCCCAGTGGCCAGTGTGTCTGGGAGGGGGGTGAACACCTCCACCGCGATGCTGTCTGCCACGGACTGAGGACAGGGAGGCCAGCCCCCTTCCTGCAGGTGGAACATGACAGTGGGACCGGATTTGGCTTCATCCTATATTAAGGAGGCCTCAGTAGCTGTGCAGAGTTTGTGGGGTTGTTGCTTCCATCACCCAAAGCGTAATGGGCGGGTGGTCATAGAGGGTCCCAGGCTTGAGACCACTGCAGCTCTAATGGTGTGTAGCACAGGGCAGCTTCCAGCACCAGAAGTCCAGGGACCACTGTGATGGACGCCTGTCCATCACAGGTGGTCCAGAGACATGGAGGACTGAGAGGCGGTTGGAAGGCTCCAAAGTGAAGGGGTCTCCGAGGGCATTAGTGGGAGTGCCTGTTATATTGGACAGAATCTAGGGCCATTTTTTTGTGTGAGGGAACCCCATTCAACGTAGGCTAGTGTGCAAGTCACAACATAAACGGGCTTAAGTAGGATTTATAAATGAGGAATATTTTGGCTCCAGAATCCAAACAGGACTGAAAGATGTTGGCCTTATATTAACATTGGGATGCTGAGAGGATGAATAGCTCTTGACAGCAACAGGGATGGAGAAGCCCTTGGTTTATTGAGTAATTTTCAGGGATTTCACAGAGGTGGTGGGCTTTGCACTGTGTGTGGGTCGATGGCCCATCCTCTTTCTTTTTTTTTTTTCTTTTAATTTTGTTTTTGTTTTTGGCTGCGTTGGGTCTTCGTTGCTGCACGTGGGCTTCCTCAAGTTGCAGTGAGCAGGGGCTGCTCTTCGTTGCGGTGTGCAGCCTTCTCCTTGCGGTGGCTTCCCATTGCAGAGCACGGGCTCTAGGCACGTGGAGTTCCGTAGTTGTGGTGCGCTGGCTCAGTAGTTGTGGCTCGCGGACTCTAGAGCGCAGGCTCAGTAGCTGTGGCACATGGGCTTAGTTGCTCTGCGGCATGTGGGCTCTTCCCCGACCAGGGCTTGGGCCCGTGTCCCCTGCATTGGCAGGTGGATTCTTAACCACTGAGCCACCAGGGAAGTCCCCCGGTCCTCTTTCTGTGGGCTCGTTTGTGAGTCTTTATAGGTCTTGAGTGAGTGTATCAAATGAATCCTCTCCAAGGAGGATGTCATCAATGTAATGTCAAACTGTTCTCATGGAGAAAGGTGGACGGAATTAAGATCTTACTGCAAAGGTTGCGTTTGATGGCAAGGCTGCCGAGGTACTTGATGGGTAGGCGGGTAAGGGTGTGTTACGTCCCTGCAGAGGTAAAGACCCTGCAACCGAGAGGTGGTTAGAATAGGCACTGAACTGAACATATCGGCCAAATCCGTCATAACAGAACAGTTACAGGTTGCCTGCTGAATGGAGTCGTAATTTCAATAATACTGGATATTGGATCTGGGGACCTTTATGGGTAGGACCACAGAATTAAGCTTGTGGTCGTCCTCTGTGAGCTACCATTTATTCTTTTCCGAATGGGTTATTAAATGGCGAAGCAGTGGAAATCATCACCCCTTCACTCATTTAAGGCTCTGTTTCAACTTACATTGGGCCTATTAACTATTTAAATGGGGGGATCAACGGGGTCCCACTTTGCCAAGCCAGTTTTGTAAGCGCACAGACGATTTTAATCCATCACTCACCAGGTCAGATCGTCTATCCCCACCGTGGGATACCGTAGGGCAATGGGTGCTTGGCCATGGGTCATAACTGCCGGTTGAGGTGAGGCGTGCCTGCTTGTCCTCTACGTTGTAGTCAGTAGCTCTGCTTACAGCATCAGAGGAGGTACCGGGTGTAGATTCAGTGGGACCGTCGGGTGTAACTGCAGTTCGCCTCGCCGCGTTGATTAAGTCCATGCAGGTTGCCAATTGGTGCACGTTCAGAAGGTGTTGAAGTGAATTCAGGACTCTGTGGTGAAGGTGCAGGGCCCTTTTGTCTGTTTGTTATATAAATTTTATTAATTTTGGATTTCCAGTTGTGTCAAAATGGGGACATTTGCTTCATTTTTGTTTGTTTCCTCCTCCTTTATCCAGATCTTCCTTTCTCTCCTTCCTTCTTTCCTTCCTTCCCTTCCTTCCATTTTGGTCACTGGATATACTTCAGAGTGGGGAGGGCAACCTCTCTGCCTGCTCATATCTTTTTTTGTTCTTTTTTGATTTGAAAAATAAGGGATTCTTTCCTAACATCTTTATTGGAGTATGATTGCTTTACAATGGTGTGTTAGTTTCTGCTGTGTAACAAAGTGAATCAGCTGTACATATACATGCATCCCCATATCTCCTCCCTCTTGCATCTCCCTCCCACCCCCCTTATCCCACCCCTCTAGGTGAACCCAAAGCACCGTGCCTGCTCATATCTTAAGTTTCTCCCTGGAAATCTCCATGGCAACACCTTCAGGTGTAGGGACCCCTCCCAGGACAATGGCTGCTCCATAAGTTTTGAGGACCCTGAGCCTCAAAATAGCCTCATTGTAGACCTCACACCACAGCTGAACAACGAATAACACTCTCCCAAGATACACTGGCAAATTTCAGAGTACAGAGGTAAAGAGGAAATCCCATGAGATTGTATGCTCATCTAATGGCTTTAGAATGGCTTTAGACTTTTAATAGCGTTATTAGAATCAAGAAAATTATGGGGAAATGCTTTAAATATTTTTAAGTAAGACGACTTTTGTCATAGAAATCTGCATACAGGGAAACTAACAAGTGTGAGGATAAAATAAAGGCATTTTCGGGAATAGAAGTTTCATCGATCCTTTCCCAGGAAGCTTCTGGAGGATGTCCTTCACCAAAACAAAGGATTAGACACAAAAGGGAAAGATGTTAAGTTAGAGAAAGCAGTTGTCCAACTCAAGAAAGAAGTGAGATGACTTTCCAGGTTGTTGAAGAAGGAAGATCCTCAGATCACTGCTGATTATGGGATGTAAAGAGCAACTGGTCCAGACTGGAGAAGGTCAGAGGACACGAGGAAGAGACCTCCCAGCAGAGTGGGGGGAGGTGGCACGGCATGGGGAGGTGAGATAGAATTGCGGTTGAAGCTGGAGCGTATTGAGAGCCATGGGGGTTAAATTAATGATAAATGCACAGAAGATTAATCAACTAGACAACAATCAAAAACAAATATTATCATCAGGTTCATAGCTAAAAGCAAAGTTCTTCAGAAAAGATCATTAACTGTTATATTATGAGGCTAGCTGCAAATAGTATTTACCAAATAATGTAAACACGATATTTACCCAACTGATATTATATTATATTTAATGCCTGAAGAAGTAAACTGTAAGTGTGTGTCACAGAGGCAGAGGGGAAGGTAAAGATTCATATTATCTGCCCATTTTAGAGAGGAGGTTATTCTTCTTATTGATTTAAAAACTCTCTATATTCTAGATATTAATAAAGACTTTACATATATATGCTGCCAGTCTGTCACCATCTATCGTTTTGTCTAAAGTGTCTCTCATAGACGAGAAAAGCTTTATTTTGCTATAATACTAATCTCAGCACGTATGCTACACTAAAATGTGCTCAGTACTGTTCAAATACTTTCATGTGTTGTCATTTGATATATATTTTTATATTGCCTATAACATAATCTCCTAAATTTTCCCATGTTTAAATTTTTGCTTTTCAATGTTATTTAAGAAATCCTCTCGATTTTATTGGTCAGCTTTTGCTTTGGTAACAAACAATCCAAAAGCCTCAACTGTCTGAAACATTAAAGGATGATTTCTTATTCAGGTTTTAAGTTGGCAGCTGTTCAGCTGTTGTTCTTTGCTACGTGCCTGCCTCATGGTGGGATCCAGACCTGTCTGGGACTGGCTGTTCTTAGGGCAGAATGGAAAAGAACAACCTAGAGACTGTGCAAAGATCTTTAAAGTGTCTGCTGGGCTGTGCAGCAAGCCCCTTCCTCGGTCACACTTTACTACCCAAAGCAAGTCACATAGTCAAGTCTGATGGTTCTTGGCCCGGGATGGTACGACCATGTTACAATTTTCTATCACCTCAAAGTCACAGCACATTGGCCTACAGTTTCTTCCATTACATTTTTTTCTCGATAGAGAGGCACAATATTTATATAGTATACACACGTGTGTGTGTGTGTGTGTGTGTGTGTGTGTGTGTGTGTGTGTGTGTGTGAGCCAAGGCCCGGGAAATGCACAAGCACTGGGTGGGTCCCACCTATGCCCTGTAGGGTTTTATTTGGCTCCTTGTATCACAGTGGCCGAACCGGCTATAGCCCGCAGACACTTTCAATGGAAGATACTATGGAACTTACGAACATTGGTTTTAATTATAATACAAATTGGTCAGGATTACCACACTGCCAAGATTTTCTTTACCAATCAGATAAGATCATGCAATTCTTCATGGCTTTTTTTTTTTTTCTTTGTATGAGGGAAAGAAAGAACAGTTAATACTGAAATAGCTGGATCTCTTTGTTCCAAAAACTAAGTCATTTATCTCCCTCAAAACATTCTTAATATAGTCATTATCTTCCTAGAGGTGCTATACATGTAATAGTATCATTATATGTTCTTGTGGACCTGTTTCCCTGGGCAAAGAGAGAATCATTTGAAATGTCCTGTGTGAAGGCTTGCAAAGGGGCGTGGAGAGAAACACTGTGTTCTGAGCAAGTGGTCATTGGGGCTTTCTTTGTGAAGCGTGTGCCCTTTGTCGGGACGCTTAGCCTGGTAAGAAAGCCATGGCAATTCAATCATCTCATAACAGAGTGCAATTGTGTCAGACCTATTTGGAGAATAGCTAAAGGGCATATTCTTTTTCCTGTGGACTATTGATGTTTTACTCATGAATTCCAGAGAATATATGCTTTTGTATATTAAAAGAAAGTCATAGAACAAAGAAAAAATTAAAACTACCCTAGAGTACCATGTCCTGAGTTGTGCAATCTTAGGCAATTTGTCTTTGTGGATATACATTTTAGCTTCTTAAGGAAAAAATAATAGAATAGATATTATTTTGTCTTTCAATAACAGATATTTAAAATATTTGTTATAGTCTTCCAACTCTGCCTGCCTTGGAATCAGAAGAGGCACTTAGGCCAACCTTTGCCCTGTCTGTGAGCTGCTAAGAAAATCACTGGAAGTTTCCCACTCCCATCCCCTTCATTTAGAGAATGTACAGAGCAGCAGATCTGGAAGGCATTCCTGCCAGAATCAAATTATATGATGTATACATCAGTGTTAATTAAGAAACAGGGCATTTGAAAAATTAGACTTGTTCGTTTCTTAATTTTGCCTATAAGGAGAAAATTGGATTAAGCCTTTGCAGATAAACATATACAAATCTGGTGATTATTTTTCCAGTCATTGCAGACTTATCTCCATCAAATTCCAGATTTTCAAATCAGTCCATTTGGACTTTCTCCGTCTGGTTTATCTCCATAGTAACAGGTATGTTTTAAAGCTCTAGACATCAGGTTGATGCATATCTGGTCTGGGTCCAGTGCCCTGTTTCTTCATCCAACACTCTCCGATGCCAGCCAGTTCTCTAGTCATTTGTTTCCATCCTCTGTCATTTCCTGAAATGGCTCAGACCCACCCTTCCTCTAAAAATGCATGCTCTTAGATTTGCTAGTGGATTGGCGATTACCAAGGATTTACACTTAGTATTCTTACTGTATATGCAGATATTACACTATTCTGGCTCTGTTTGAAGCAATTTTAATAGATCCTCACATACTAGTTCACACATTTGGAAGGAGACAATTTCTCTTGACAGAATCATTTAGTTGTTTCTTCACAGAGCCAAGACTCAGGCATCCTGACCAGAGGACCAGCCACTGCTTTGTGACTGCTCTGGGAAGATCTCACTTGAACTAGTTCTTTTCTTAATTAATACATCTATAAAGCTACCCAAACCACAAGATTTAGAGACCCTACAAGGAAGATCAGACTGGCCACTTATCCCAGGACACAAGTTTTTTAAATTCAAGTCTATTCAGAAAGTTTTGTCACCAGGGGGTGGAGAGAAAGCATGTTATTTGAAGATTATGGCTCAAAAAATAAGAGTCACAATAAAATTCTTTCTACACCATTGTACGGTCAGGCCACTCAAGACGGCTGTTCTCTTGCTCTCTGTCCACCCCCTGCTCCACCAGCCCCAGCTTCACCTACACCCTACTCACGTGACGGACGTTCCTACATTCTTGTCCCAGGGCCCAGCTAGTGATTGTTACCAAAAAGTCAGTGAGGGGCGTGCCCCTCTGCTGGTTTCCTTGGTAACACTGAGGCAACCTGACATAGTTCCCCCATAACTGGCAACCTCCCCCTGCCCCCAGAAGCGAACCGTTCCGCCATATCCTGGCCACCACACACGGTGGGGAGTCGCTCCAGGACCTTGCTTCAGACGTGTAAGCTCCCCCATCCGTTAAAAACCATTGATGTCTCTCTGTGGCTGACTCCTGGCTCTTTCTTCGGTCTGGAAGCTGGGCAAGCACAGGCTTTGCAGACCTGTGGGTGCAGCCCAACAACTATAATATCTACTTGATGTCATCTCCATGCCACCGTTATCACACGGTTAATAAGAGAGGGGTACTGTCTCGTCCTCTGCTTGATTGTTGAATGCTCCCTTCAGTTTGTTTTTATTTCCCTTTTGTCATGAATTGTTTGTTTTAGACCACCAAGAATTACTATTGAAACACATTTGAGTTTTTCTTCTTGTTTCCTGTTCTCACTCCTCTGTCTTATCGCTCTTCACTCTCAAACGTTGTTAGGGCAATGTCTGTTCCAGTCTGCCTGCCCCTAGCGACATCCAATCCACTGTATTCAAAGGATCAGGTAAGAGCTGAAAACTTTCCCCAAGCCCAAGGGAACCACTAATCTACTTTTTGTCTCCACAGACTTGACTCTTCTGGACAATTCATATTAATGTAATCATACAGTAGGTGGTCTTTAGTGACTGGTTTCTTTCACTTGGCATGATGCTTTTGAGTCTGCCCATGTTGTAACATGTATCATTATTACATTTCTTTTTATTTCCAAATAATATTTCATTGTTTGGATATAGCACATTTTGTTTATCCTTTCCTCAGTTCGTGGACCTCTGACGTTTTGCCTATTATGAATAATAGTTCTGTGAACATTCATGTGCAAGTTTTTGCATGGGCATATGTTCATTTCATTTGGGTATGTACGTAGGAGTAGAATTGCTGGGTCATATGGTAACTCTATGCTTAACATTTTGAGAAATAGCTAAATTGTATTCCAAAGTGGCTGCACAATTTTCCATTCCAGTCAGCAATATATGTGTTCCAATTGTTCCACATTCTCGTCATCACTTGTCTTCTTCTGTCGCTTAGATTATAACCATCCTGGGGGGATGGTGTGTGAAGTGATATCGCATTGTCGTTTTGATAGCTAATGATGATGTGATGGTGAGCATCTTTTCATGTGCTTATCAGCCATTTGTATATCTTCTTTGGAGAAATGTCTACTCAGATCATTTGTCCGGTTTTTAATTGGGCCAGTTATCTTTTTACTGCTGAGTTGTAAGTGTTCCTTATATATTCTCGATATATGTCACTAAAAAAATGACTTGCAAATGGTTTTTCCCATTCTGTGAACTGTCTTCTCACTCTCTTAATGGCATCTTTTGAAGCAAAACAGTTTCAAATTTCAAAGTCCAATTTACCTAGTTTTTTTTATTGTATGTGCTTTTGCCATCATGTGTAAAATATCAATGTTCAACTCAAGGTTATGGAAATTTACTCATGACTTTTTTCAAAGAGTTTTGTAGTTTTAGCTCTTACATTCTGGTCTTTGATATATGTTGAATTAATTTTTATAATGGTATGAGGAAGGGATCCAAACTGATTCTTTTGCCTGTGTGTATCCAGTTGCCCCAGCACCATTTTTCTAAATGGTTTTATTGGGTATAATTAATATACAGAAAAACTGCACATGTATACAATTTGATGAGTTCAGACATATGCATATACCTGTGAAACTATGACCTCAATCAAGGTAATAGACATATCTGTCACCCTCAAAATTGTGTCCCTCTTTGTGTGTGTGTGTGTGTGTATGTGGTGAGAACACTTACCATGAGATCTACTCTCTTAATATTTTAGTACACAGTATGGTGTTGTTGACTCTAGGCCCTATGCTGTACAACAGATCTCTATAACTAATTTATCTTACATAATTGAAAATTTATACAAATTGAACATCTCCCCATTTCCCCCTGCCCCCAGGTAACCACTGTTCTGTTCTCTGCTTCTATGAGTTTGACTATTTTAGGTATACCTCCTATAAGCGGAATAAAGCAGTATTTGTCCTCCTGTGACTGGCTTCTTTCACTCAGCATAATGTCCTTCAGTTTCATCAATATTGTCAAAAATGACAAGACTTCCTTCTTGTTTAAGGCAGGATAATATTCCATTGTGTGTATATACCACAACTCCAGAGTGAAACTAAAATATCTTCACCTGGCAAGAGTGACCTCCTATGTTTATTAAAGATTTGTAGCCCAAGCTATGGTTTTACAAAATCTGGTCAGAAGACCATACATTCCAGATATGCCTCAAATCTTTGCCTCTTAGCTCAATCCTTGCAATGCAAGGAAGTATAGACAGCATGTTGAATGAAAAAGAATTTTAAACTCTAATCTAACTGCTGCATTTTCAGATAAAGAAAATGAAATAATGAATGCCTGTCCCATGTAATGTGCTAAGAACCTTTCATATATATTTTCATTTATTCCTCACAACCACCTGCCGGGGTAAATAAAATTGTCCACCTCTAAGAGATGAGTAGGGCTTAACTAAGGGTCTAAAATTGCAAAGCTGGCAATGAAAGAAACAACAGTCACTACACAGGTGGGGAAAGATTTAACACACAGGCATCTGAACCACTAAATTATATTGTCTCTCCATTGAAGTCAAGAGCAGAAAGAAATATTATTGCCCCAATTAAACAGTAGGTTGGTAAAAAAATGTTGGTCCTGGAACTTGGATCTCAGATGCTTTGTGCTTTTTCCAGGACTATCGTCATGAAAATGCGTTGACTGTTGAAACTGCTGATGGCATCGGTCTTGTGACCAGCCGGTTTGCTAATTGCTCTCGTTTGTTCTGTAGTCATGTCCCAAGATAAGTGTGCACTCTTATCAAAACACCTTTACAGATGAACTTATATTTTTATCTTGATGTGCTTTAAATCATTTTGTTGCCTAAATATAAACTTTTATTTACCATAACATAGGGAATATACCTGAGGGAGGCAGCTGCAATTTAGTTAACAGTGGCAGAAACAAGATTTTGACTCATCCAGGTTGATTTCATGGCCTGAGTGCGTCGACTGGCTGCTCCCACCATCTCTATTGGGATATGCAAGGGCAAAATAACCTATTATTCCCTTAACCAGGCTCCTCATCTTGTCCCCTAAGATGTTCATGCTCATCTTCTATTCCTTCTTGCAGTTTCTAGGCATCATTGCCTTTCCAGTTTTCCAAACCATAAATGCAGTTGTCATCCTGTAAGCTTATTTCTCTCTCAATCCACAAACACAATTAATCAGAAAAGCATTGATTCTTTTGCTTATTTTTCAGTAATCTCTCTGTTTCACCCCACCCTTATTTCAATGTCTCTATTACCCCTCATCTCTCAGATGAACATCAGCAAAAACTCTAGAAACAATAAATGCTGATCTAGACTGCTTTAACTGACTTCTTTATCCCTCCTTTGCATCTCTCTCCAATCCCACATCCAGCAGCTTCCTGGGCTCTCCTTCTAGGAAACACAGACGGGTGATCTCACCCCATCTCTAGGGATCATTGCTGAGCTTCTACTGCCCAGAAAGTGTTTCTCTAACTCACTTGAGTGAAGGACCAGTTGGTTGTTTTGGTTTCTTAAAAATTAATTCTCAGACCAGCGTGAGGTCCTAGTCTGCCTGACCTGTTCACAGCCTAAGCCACCCGAGACTGCTCACAACACCTACGTTTCTCTGTAACCTGACAACTCAAGTTCATTGAATATGCACTTGAATGTCACAGCAGGGTCAAATTGCTGAGTTTCTAACACCTGCTCTCGAGGACACTGGAACTTATTTCATGGAGGCCTGGCATTGGCCTGGAGGCCACACTTTGAGTAGCACTAGTTTAGGAGCTACAGTGAGAGATGATGTGAGATTTGGGTTTGAACCCTGGCTTGGCCATGGAGCAGAGGTGGGGCAAGTCACTTAACTTCTCTAAGCTTCAGTTTATGTCTCTATGAAACAGGGATGGTCGTAGAGTTGTGGTGACAGTTAGAGAGGATGAAGTTAAAACACAATGTCTAGCACACATATTCATAGCAGCAGTTGGTATTTTCATTTCTGACTTTAATACAGACTCCTTATCATTTTCCCACTAATCTCTTCTCATCTGGCCTTTGCCTGAATACTTAACTTACTTTTCTGGTTTTCCCTCTAGAAGCACCCCACGTGACTTTTGCCACATCTGTACCTGACACATGATAGGAGCCCAGTGATGAATGAATGAATGATTGAAGAAACGAGTGAATGGACAACTCATTTGAATGGAGTAAGTTCAAAAGTTTGAAGAATGATCTCTAAAGCGAAGTATAGCTGATTATTTAGCTTTTGCCTTACTAAAATTGCTGAGACTATGGAAGCTATTGTTTTTAATTTTCAAGAATTTCATTTGCCTTGTGTCAGCCTACACTAGTGAGACAGGCATAGGATTTAATCCAAAGAGAGCTTCCAATTTGAATGTAATTCACAACGTGTAACCTAAAAGTTGCAGAATCAAAACAAACCAGACAAGATGAGAATATGGATGTGAGCAAAGGTTTTTGTCGCTGCTTTGCGTTTCTCAGTATACAAAAGTTTAAATGAAAATAATTTCACAGGCTATTCATTTAAATGTACATATATTACTCTGCCCCAGGGCACCACAATCCTCATTATTGTAACAGCCTTTTAACTACTACTGTATTTACCCCCTTGCAAACTAGAGTATTCTCAACACAGCACCTAACACATAGCTTCTTTGGCATAACCTCCCAACAATGCACCTCTCATTGTGTATAAGGACCGGCAAGAAACCCTCTGAGGCAGTTTCTGTTTCCTTCGGTCTGCCCTCCCACTGACCGCCTTGCTGCGCCTTCTAAGCATAGATAGCCATGTTCTGGCCCTTTGCTCTTTGCATTTGAGAAGGTTTTCCCCTAGATTTCTACAGGGCTCAATCCCTTATTTTCAGATCTCTGACCAAATGTCATAGACCACATATTTAGATTTGCCATTTCTTACTAAACCCGCACAAGCCCTAACTTCCTTCTCTGTTAAACTCACTAGTACTTCTCAGCATCTTGACCGTGTTAGTTTTCCAAGGCTGCTGTAACACATCACCAAAAACTTGGCAGCTTGGAACAAAAACAGCAAATTATTCTTTCCAGATTCCATAAATCCACAATCAAGGTGTTGGCAGAATTGGTTCCCTCTGGAGGTTCTGAGGAAGGGTCTGTTCCATGCCTCTCTCTCCTGGCTTCTGGCAGCAGCTGGCAGCCTTTTGCATTCCTCGGCCATGTCACTGCAATCTGCCTCTGTCTTCACATGACCTCCTTTCTGTGTCTCTGTGTCTCCCCTCTTCTAGGAAAGACTCCTGTCATTGGATTTAGGCCTTCTCTTCCAATCCACAATGATCTCATATCAAGAACCTTAACTTAATTATATCTGCAAAGGCTCCTTTTACAAATTAGATTGCTTTCATTGGCCCTGGGGGACTGGAGATTAGGACTTGGAACTATCTTTTGGGAGGACACATATCAACCCACTATGTTAAGTTATTTACTTATTTGTTTGTTCGTTCTCAGTCTCCCCTCCACCATTACAGTGTCAAGCCCATGAAAACAATGATTAAATATATATATGTATTTTGTATTTGTGACTGGACCAATTTCTGGCACACAACAGGAGCTTAGTATGGGTCAAATAAATCAAAGAAGAAAATGTGGACAAGATAGAGAGGTTATCAGTATATCTGTAACCAGAAGTAGACAAACCAGGGAAGGAGTATTTGAAAGAGGGGTCAGACTTTTGTGAAGGAACACAGAAAAGACAGGGGACCCTGAAGTCAAGTTTGTTTGACAATTAGGGAGTGGTTGTCAAACGCCTGGTTCAAAGAGACATCAGAAGACACCTCCTACAGTATTTGTTTTTCACCTTCTGACTTACTTCACTCTGTATGACAGACTCTAGGTCCATCCACCTCACTACAAATAACTCAGTTTCATTTCTTTTTATGGCTGAGTAATATTCCATTGTATATATGTGCCACATCTTCCTTATC